>NW_022291865.1:999509-1226892 GCF_002776525.5 Piliocolobus tephrosceles
GAGAGTACCACTGCGCACTTCTTCCTTGGAGCTGGAGATGAGGGGCTGGGCACCCGTGGAATAGGCATGAAGCCAGAAGAAAGTGACAGCGAGCTCCTTGAGGATGAGGAGGATGAAGTGGTAAGAATGGGGAAAATGATGTAACTTGGTGTTGGAGCCTCTGTCCTCGAGAGTTAAGATTCTATTGGTTGGAGATACCTCTCTGTTCTTTTCAAATGCATAGACTCCCTGTCATAAACAGGCCCTATCCTGGTTTAGGGGAGGCAGTAGAGATTAGTTAGGTTGCCTCTCTTAGAAACCCCTGCCCTGGCCGGGTGTGGGTAATCCCAACACTTTGGGAGGCCAAGGCAGCCGGATCATTTGAGGTCAGGAGTTCAAAACCAGTCTGTCCAACATGGTGAAACCCTGTCTCTACTAAAAATACAAAAATTAGCTGGGCATGGTGGTGGGTGCCTGTAATCCCAGCTACTCGGGAGGCTGAGGCAGGAGAATCACTTGAGCCCAAGAGTTGGAGGTTGCAGTGAGCAGAAATCATGCCACTGCACTACAGCCTGGGCGACAGAGTGAGACTCCATCTCAAAAAAAAGAAAAAAAGAAACCCCTGCCCTTAGGATCTTCCTGTTGTCTCATGGTTGTTGGTTCTGTAGCTCTCCTGCTTGAGCACGTATTTCCTACTGTGGAAAGGCTCCTATTCTATAGGCAGTTGGAATCCCTAGCTGTGCCCCAACCTACATCAAAGTTAGGAGGCACCCTTTATCCCATAGGTCCAGAGTCCTGGCAAGAAACTCTGTGCCCTAAGAAGACAAGACAGTGTTCCCAGAAGGGGGTGATATTGGTGGGAGGTTCTTGAGTTTCTGATAGCATTTCCTCTCTGTAGCCTCCTGAACCTCAGATCATTGTTGGCATCTGTGCCATGACCAAGAAATCCAAGTCCAAGCCAATGACTCAAATCCTAGAGCGACTCTGCAGATTTGACTACCTGACTGTTATCATTCTGGGAGAAGATGTAATCCTTAATGAACCTGTGGAAAACTGGCCATCCTGCCACTGTCTCATCTCTTTCCACTCCAAAGGTTGGGGTTTGGGAAGGAAAATGGGAAGGAATGGTGGTGGGAATACTGGTTTGGGACATGAGGTTCTTATTGTCTTATTTCCTTAGTAAAGAGCCGTCAGCTACTTGTGACACACTAGAGAATGGTGCCAAGGAGTTTGCTTTCCCTACATCTTGGAGAAGTTGCTGGGGATATAAAGCCTATAGTCTAACCTCAGGACAACTCTAAGTCTCTTAGGATCTCTGGACAGAATTGGGTCTCTGGAAGGACTGTAAAAATAATTTCTATTTTACTTTCTCTTGATAAATATCCTAGACTTGGGGAGCTGGGCAGAAGAATAAGTGATGGATTGAATGGGTAGAGGAGCTCAGTGACAGCTAGTCGCTTTAATATGTCTTTCTATCTCTCTTGCTCTTTTCTCATTCTCTTTCTCTCCCTTTCTTTGGTCTCTTTATTTTGTGTCTCCATTCCAGGCTTCCCTCTGGACAAAGCTGTTGCTTACTCCAAGCTTCGAAACCCCTTTCTTATCAATGATCTGACCATGCAGTATTACATCCAAGATAGGTATAACTTCCTGTTGACCAGTGAGATGGGCGGCTTTGGGATCATGCATGTTCAGGGAACCCACTCTGAGAGGGGCAGAGTCAAACAAACATGCCTAATTTTTGTAACATAATTTTGTGCCCTGGTGTCTTTTAATCGTGTGCAAATGAAATCCCTAGCCTCTCCCCTTAGTTACTCCCACCTCTCCCAGCTATTTTATTTGGGGGTGACAGGAGGGAGGTGTACCGGATCCTGCAGGAAGAGGGTATTGATCTGCCTCGATATGCTGTGCTCAACCGTGATCCTGCCCGGCCTGACGGTGAGTACCTGGCCTGAGGGAGGGTTAGTCCTGCCTTTCCTTGCTTTCTATGACTTAGCCACGTTTGCATCTTCTAGACGTCTCCTATATACCACCTATCTATGTGGGGTTTTGGTTATTGGATTATGGGTGGGGTTAGAGCCATAAGTCTTCGGACAGAGCCTTGGACCTGTTATATAGAGATTTTACCTCATCTATTACAAAGATATAGTCATAAAAATTTGAGGGTTATAGTGATGAAAACCTGGGGAAATGAGAATTAGTAACATTCCACAACCATAGGCCATAGGAGTGACCACACACCCACCTTTCAGAATGCAACCTGATAGAAGGTGAAGACCAAGTAGAGGTCAATGGAGCTGTCTTTCCCAAGCCCTTTGTGGAGAAGCCAGTGAGTGCAGAAGACCACAATGTTTACATCTACTACCCCAGCTCAGCTGGAGGAGGAAGCCAGCGTCTCTTTCGTAAGGTAGGGGAGACATTTGAGCATCTGGAGAGTCAGAGAGGTAAAAGGGCAAGGATGAGGTTGTGGGGAAGGAAGATGGAGAATTTGGGGACAGAATAGAGAGTTGAGACAACATTGTTTTTTCTTCTTTTTTTTTTTCTTGAAGATTGGCAGCCGAAGCAGCGTTTACTCTCCTGAGAGCAGCGTCCGAAAGACGGGGTCATACATCTATGAGGAATTTATGCCAACAGATGGCACAGATGTCAAGGTTATGGTGGATACAGGGATTGAAGAGGTTACAGATGTCTGAGTGGGGATGGGGTACTTGGAAAGCAGGTGGAAGTATGTGGGGAGGAGGTCGTAGAAAATAACATGATGTGAATGTGATTGGCTTTCATATTCAGGTGAAGATAATGAGTGGAGGATTCAGACATTCACATTTTCACTATCAGAGCAAGGGCAAGGCTGACTTAGAAAAATGGTATAATGTTGGTAAATTATTTTTTAATAAGGACTGTCTGACAGTAGTGGAGTCCTGAGGAGAAATTCGTATGATACTTGAGTAGGGCTCAGTAGGAAAAATGTTGGTCAGTCCCCTTAATGCTCAGGATTTGTTGGTTTTGTTTTTGTTGTTGTTGTTTTACTCTGAAACTAGTGTACAGACCTAGTGCTCATATTGTCTTCTTATATACAGGGTGAGCTGTGGGCATACTCAGTGATGCTATGTACCTGCAGGTGTATACAGTGGGGCCAGATTATGCCCATGCTGAAGCTAGAAAGTCTCCAGCTTTGGATGGGAAGGTTGAACGAGACAGTGAGGGGAAAGAGATTCGATATCCAGTCATGCTGACTGCCATGGAAAAGCTGGTGGCCAGGAAAGTCTGCGTAGCTTTCAAGGTAGAGGAGGGCCCAGGGAGGTTGCGAAATGAGGGAGAAAGGAAGGAACAGGGGTCCAGGAAGAGTAACTGTCTTGTTCTCATCTTTCTTCTTTTCCTTGCAGCAAACAGTTTGTGGGTTTGACCTTCTTCGTGCCAATGGTCATTCCTTTGTGTGTGATGTCAATGGTTTTAGTTTTGTCAAGAACTCGATGAAATACTATGATGACTGTGCCAAGATTCTGGGGTAAGAGACATAGTGGTCTGTGCTGGGGAGAATGGGCTTACAGAAGAATATTTGAAAGTTTTTGCTTTATTTTAAATATCATAAAGATGATTTAAAAGTGAAAAAGCAGGCCAGGCGCGGTGGCTCATGCCTGTAAACTCAGCACTTTGAGAGGCTGAGACAGGTGGGTCACCTGAGGTCAGGAGTTAGAGACCAGCCTGGCCAACATGGTGAAACCCTGTTTCTACTAAAGATACAAAATTAGCCAGGCATGGTGGTGCATGCCTGTAATCCCAGCTACCAGGGAGGCTGTGGCAGGAGAATCGCTTGAACACAGGAGGTGAAGGTTGCAGTGAGCTGAGATCGTGCCATAGTACTCCAGCCTGGGCGACAAGAGCGAAACTCTGTCTCAATAAACAAATTAATTAATTAATTAATTAATTAATTAAATAAAAATAAGAAAGAAGGGGCTCCTCAGGCTCCTTGCCTTTCTAACACTGCCCCTCCAGAGACCATTGTTGTTACAAGTTTTAGACATAACAATTTATCTTTTTCTGCCATATCCAAGCTGTATTTATTTTACTAAATGTGATCATACTATAATACTGCTCTGCAACTTGACTTTCCAAGAAATTTGTCACATAATGTATAAACCATTCAAAAATATATAAGGAATGATGACTATAGTGAGCATCTATGTATTCACCACCTAGCTTATGAAATAAAATGTTAGGAATATAGGCTGGGCATGGTGGCTCATGCCTATAATCCCGGCACTTTGGGAGGCCGAGGCAGGTGGATCACCTGGGGTCAGGAGTTTGAGACCAGCCTGACCAACATGGTGAAACCTCATTTCTACTGAAAATACAAAAATTGGGCAGGCTCGGTGGCTTCCGCCTGTAATCCCAGCACTTTGGGAGGCCGAGGTGCATGGATCACTTGAGGTCAGGACTGGTGAGACCAGCCTGGCCAACATGGTGAAACCCCATCTCTACTAAAAATACACACACAAAAAAATTGGCCGGCATAATGGCGGGTACCTGTAATCCCAGCTACTTGGGAGGCTGAGACAGGAGAATCACTTGAACCCGGGAGGCAGAGATTGCAGCGAGGTGAGATCATGCCACTGCACTCCAGCCTGGGTGACAGGAGTGAGACTCCATCTCAAAACAAAACAAAACAAAAACAAAGAATTAGCCATGGTCAGGTGGGCCCCTGTAATCTCAGTTGCTCGGGAGGCTGAGGCAGTAGAATTGCTTGATCCCAGGAGGTGGAGATTGCAGTGAGCTGAGATCGTGCCATTACACTCCAGCCTGGGCAACAACAGTGAAACTCTGTCTCAAAAAATATATAGATAGATAGATAGATATATACACATACACACACATATATAGGTACATATATGTGTATATATGTACGTATATATATATACACATACATGTATAGATACATCTGTGTAGATACACATACATATGTGTGTGTGTATACATGTATGTGTATGTGTATATATATTTTTATATGTATATTTGTAATTGAAGCCCCTATATACTCCTCCCTGGTAACATCCCCTCCCCATCCCCAGAGGGAACCACAATCCATAATTTGGTGTTTGTCATTCACATATATTTATATTTTTACTGTATATGTATGGGTATTTGTTTGTATGTTTTTAGACTTTATATCAACATATTCTTCTGCCTGCAGCCTGCTTGTTTTTGTGAGCTTCATTCATATGAGTAGTTCTGGTTGATGGCTGCTTTGTTTCTCTTTCTAGGAATACCATAATGCGGGAGCTTGCCCCACAGTTCCAGATTCCATGGTCCATCCCCACAGAGGCTGAGGACATTCCCATTGTTCCTACCACATCTGGCACTATGTAAGCAAAAGTAAAAGATCTGGAGTAACCGACTTAAGACCCATGGGATTCCTTCAGCCAGACTACTGGTTACCTCCTGACCCCACACTATCTGACTAACGGAGCCTGGGCCTCTTATACACAGTCTTCTTAACGCCACTTATATTCCCAGCCTTTTTTGTTTTTGAGACAGAGTCTCGCTGTGTTGCCCAGGCTGGAGTGCAGTGGCATGATCTCGGCCCACAGCAACCTCCACCTCCTGGGTTCAGGTCAGCACATCTGGCTAATTTTTGTGTTTTTAGTAGAGACAGGGTTTCACCATGTGACCAGGTGGATCCTGAACTCCTGAGCTCAAGTGATCCATCTGCTTCCCCATTCCAAAGTGCTGTGATTACAGGCATGAGTCACTGTGCCCAGCCTCCATTTATATTCCTAATCACAGTTTCCTTTTCATTTTCTTTTTTTTTTTTTTGTGACAGGGTCTGGCTCTGTCTCCCAGGCTGGGGTGCAGTGGTGCACTCATGGTTCACTGCAGCCTCTACCTCCTGGGCTCAAGTGATCCTCCCACCTCAGCCTCCCAAATAGCTGGGACCACAGGGATGTGCCACCATGCCTGGATAATTTTTTTTCTTTTAACTTTTTTATAGACAGGTTGACCCTATGTTGCTCATGCTCACCCTGTGTTTCTCCTGGGCCTAAGTGATCCTCCCACCTCAGCCTCCCAAAGTGCTGAGATCACAGGCATGAGCCCTGCTCAGCCCCTCTATTTTTTGACATGTCAAGTAATGTGATGACAGGAGGTGGGATGGGGGTGTGGGAGAGGCTCTGATAACATTTATGATCTTAGGATGGAACTTCGTTGTGTCATTGCAATTATTCGTCATGGGGATCGTACTCCCAAGCAGAAGATGAAGATGGAAGTGAAACACCCAAGGTAGGAAGAGTGTCCTAATTTACACAAATAGGTTTTCGTGAGGAAGACTGCATGGGGGGCAACTTCTGGAGGCTTTGACTGTCTCATCCCACACTGAAGCTTCTCATTACTTCTTCAGGTTTTTTGGTCTGTTTGAAAAACATGGTGGCTACAAGACAGGGAAATTAAAACTCAAGCGACCTGAGCAGCTCCAGGTAAGGTAGTGAATCTGGCCAGGAGGAGCAGTGCTATGAGAGAGAGAGAGGATATGGCATTGGGAGTGTTGATAAGAGACTAGGATCAAAAGGTAACTGTCTAGGACTTGGCCTTCTGCATGGATACCTTATCATTTCCTCCAGGAGGTGCTGGATATCACAAGGCTGTTGTTGGCTGAACTGGAGAAAGAACCAGGTGGTGAGATCGAGGAGAAGACTGGAAAACTAGAGCAGCTGAAGTCTGTATTGGAGATGTGAGAAAGGGGATAGCAAAAGGGAGCCAATAACAGTGAGAGTTGGGGTGCTGGAGCAGAAAATAAACTGTGACTTTATCCTGCAGGTATGGTCACTTCTCAGGTATAAACCGGAAGGTACAATTGACTTACTACCCTCATGGAGTAAAGGCTTCTAATGAGGGGCAAGGTAAGATGTAGTCCCCCTTACCATTACCTCTCAGATCTTGTGTTCTTTTTATTTTTATTTTTTGTCTATCTTCTCTCCCCACCTATAGATGACCTATACCCCAAATTACCTCTCTGGCCTCCTCAGAAGACCTAACATTTAGATGTTCCCACTACTTTTCTTAGATCTAGACCATTCACTGCCCCTTGTTCCCTCAGATCCACAGAGGGAGGCTCTGGCCCCATCTCTGTTGCTAGTACTGAAGTGGGGTGGAGAACTCACTCCTGCTGGCCGTGTTCAGGCTGAGGAGCTGGGGCGAGCTTTTCGCTGCATGTACCCTGGAGGACAGGGTGAGTGTTTTGGGGAGTAAACACAACAGGGCTGGGATAAAAATGATTGGAGAGTAAGTTGGGGAAAATGAAGTGACAGAGACAGTGGGGAAATGAATATTTTTTCTTCACGAGTATTTATAGCAGTCCATTCCTGGTCCCCTGCTTTGTCCCCAGGTGACTATGCTGGCTTCCCTGGTTGTGGGCTGCTTCGTCTCCATAGCACTTTCCGCCACGATCTCAAGATCTATGCCTCTGATGAGGGTCGTGTTCAGATGACTGCTGCTGCCTTCGCCAAGGTGCATACTACAGTTCTATAGTCCCAGTTTCCATTAGGTAGAGAAGCAGAGAGTTTAGAGAACCAGTTGGAGCATTTCAGGGTGCTTGTAGGCCAACTCAGAAGTTTCTGCATGTATCGGACCCATTTTGTACTACTGAGAATGAGCTGAGAATAATCAGTGAGGGTAGGCCCCATCTCTTCAACCAGGTCCCATTCGATCCCTGGGACCATCTAGGCCTAGGGATACTGACCCGCAAGGGAAACAAATAGACCTTGTGCTTTCTCTTTAGGGCCTTCTGGCTCTAGAAGGGGAGCTGACACCCATTTTGGTGCAAATGGTGAAGAGTGCCAACATGAATGGGCTACTGGACAGCGATGGGGATTCCTTGAGCAGCTGCCAGCACCGGGTGAAGGCTCGGCTGCACCATATTTTACAGCAGGATGCGCCCTTTGGCCCTGAGGACTACGACCAGGTCAGGCTCTAAAATAACCTGGATCCGCAATTCCTAGAATTCTCAATAGTAGGGATCAATAATAACGGTATTTACTGCATGCCAGGCACTGTTTTAGTTGTTTTACACATATTATTTAATCCTTACAGCAACGCTTTGAGATACGTACAGGTCCACAGTCAGTTATGCGTAATTTTGAAAGTTAAAAAGATTTTTTTCTTGACATTAAGATTCATTTGGCAGCTAAACCTGACATGAACTGTCATAAGATTTTTATAATCCTTAGTTTTGCCACTTAGTGTAAATAGTCATGCATTTTGTGGCAGAAATATTAATGTGTTTGGTTGTGCCATAGGCCCTGTTGGAGGTATTTTATACATATGACATATATACTGTATTCACTTCTAAATTCCCACACATTCTCATTCCAAAGCACAGCTCAGATCCCAAGGACCCTGAACTAAAGAATGTTTCAGTTATCCATTGTTGCATAATAAACTACCCCAAAACATAGTAATCTAAAACAACAACCATTTTATTATCTCTCACAGTTCCAGGCTCATCTGATCTTGCTTGGAGTCTCTCCTGAAATTGCAGTCAGATATTGACTGGAGCTGGAACCATCTGGAATTTCAGCTGGGATTGTGGGATGGCTGGCTCTCTCCCTCTGCATGCTCTCCCTGTAATCTCAGTGCCTCTTTTCTCCACATGGTTCTTCATATGGTTTCCGTAGCATGATAGTTGGATGTATTAAATGGTAGCTGTAGGGATATTCGAAAGCAGAAGCTTAGAAACTTTCTTAAAGTGTAGGCCCAGAATTAGCACAACATAACTTTGTTATTTTTTATTGGTTGAGCAGTCACCAGGCCAGCCAGATTTAAGGGAAGGGAAGGAAAACAAAGAATTGATGGTGATCTTTAAAGCACTACGAGGACTACAGATCACAAGGACTTTCTTCCCATTTTACAGATGAGGAAACCTAGGCTCAGAAGAATCTAAGCAATTTTCCTCATGTCATCCACCTAATACAAACCCAAGGAGTCTAACTCCAAAACCCGGGCTGTTACATTGCTTTACAGTATTAATTCTAGTATATGCCATCACCCAATATGGTCATTCTTTTTCCTGCATATCTAGGCCACAATTTACCAGGCAGTGGTTTTCTACTCTTCCCACTCCTCGTTTCTCATAGGTTCTTTTAAAAAAAGTTTAAAAATTTAAAATTGTGGTGCTACTTTAACTATTTTTAAGTGTACAGTTCAGTAGCATTACATGTATTTACATTGTTGTGTAACATTTCTGATTGGTTCTTAAATGAGCTAAGTAAGCACATTGCTATGATTCCATGGCATTTTCTGTGTTCTCTGAGTAGGACTTGATAAGGAACAGGACGTTGCTCCTTTATTTCCCAATCTGTTGCTCACTGTCAAACTCAAAAAAGCTAAGGCAGCTTTCCTTTTCTGCCTTGCCTTCTTTTGCAAGCAAGAATGAAACTTGTGAAGACCTAAATAGAATTGTGCATTTTCAGCCACAATCTTGATTCTCCCTCCCCATTTCTCATTGACTGTTACTGTCCTAAAAGCCTGAGTCGGAACCCAGTTCTGAGGCAGCATTTCTACTCTAGGCTCAGGCTAGCATCTTGTTTAGGGGAAGATGATGATGTTATCTCTGATCTCTACTCATGAAAACATTCTGTGGAGATTTTGAGGGATTTTGGTTTAATCCTTATTCTCCAGTATTTTCCATGTGTATTCTAGAGCCCTCAAGAAAAGAACTTAGGTCTGTTTTATTTTCTCTGGACTCTAAGATTCTTAAAATCCATCCCTCTTAGATGACTATATGCTAGAGCAGTGCCCTTACCTGAAGGCCTAGAGCTGCTACTATGCCCAGTAACCTAAGAATGCTCACTGGAGTGAACCAGCATACAGATCTGTATTGTGGGTAGTCTCTGTGTAATAAGCTCACAGGAATCTGGGCAATTAGTGCTGAGCTTATCTTTCTTTTCTTCTCTCAATTCTTTATAGCTGGCTCCCACCAGAAGTATTTCCCTGCTCAACTCCATGGCTATCATCCAGAATCCTGTGAAGGTCTGTGATCAGGTATTTGCCCTGATCGAAAACCTCACCCACCAGATCCGGGAACGAATGCAGGACCCCAGGTCTGTAGGTGGGTATGAATACTATCTTCCCTTCAAGGTCTCGGGTATGGATGGGTTTCTCAGGCATTCTTGTGTCATCTCCTAAATGTCAGAGACCAGGCCTCCTCCTCCCTCTGGTTCTACTTCAGAGTCGTCAGGGTCTTTGGTTGGAGGTAAAATCTTTGATTCTTATCTGATTTCTGCCTTTCTTCCAGACCTGCAGCTCTACCACAGTGAGACACTAGAGCTAATGCTACAGCGTTGGAGCAAGCTGGAGCGTGACTTTCGACAGAAGAGTGGGCGCTATGATATCAGTAAGATCCCTGACATCTATGACTGTGTCAAGTATGATGTGCAGCACAATGGGAGTCTGGGACTTGAAGGCACAGCAGAGTTGCTCCGTCTCTCTAAGGCATTGGCTGATGTGGTCATTCCCCAGGTGTGTCTTGTATAAGGGACCTAGCCTGGGGATGAGGGTGTTGGGAAGGGAAGAGAGAAAAGGTGGAAAGGAAGGGTGATTTGGGACTAGAGGAAAGCCACTTAGAGAAGGAATAAGTTGAGTTTCTACATTTCTCAGGGTCCAGTCTGGCTCTTGGTAAGTACAGGAGGCTAATTCAGGAGACACCTGGAAGAGGGGGAATGTAGTGGACATGAAAGAAGCCCTAGACGTGAGGTGAAGACAGGCATGATCTTGGTCCTGGGAATATGAGGCATGAGAAAACAAGATTTATTGAGGTATTTATTCCTGGCCTATGGCCCCTAGGAGTACGGGATCAGCCGGGAGGAGAAACTGGAAATTGCTGTGGGCTTCTGTCTTCCACTGTTGCGGAAGATACTGCTTGACCTGCAGAGAACCCATGAGGATGAGTCTGTCAACAAGCTGCATCCCCTGTGAGGGAGGGCTGGGAGGGGTGTTGGATGGAGGGAGGGGCATGTCAGGGAGTCTTGGGGGAATCAAGGCTGGGACAGCCTGGGGAAGCAAGAATAGACAAGATTTTGGGATGGAAAGGAGAGAAGTCTTTGAGGTGGGAGAAGAGAGTTTGCAGAAGGGTGGGAGGAGGATTAACTGACTGTGTGAGTGATTTAGCTGTTATCTCAGGTACTCCCGAGGCGTGCTCTCCCCAGGTCGCCACGTTCGAACGCGTCTCTATTTCACCAGTGAGAGCCACGTCCACTCCCTACTCAGTGTCTTCCGTTATGGAGGTCTTCTGGATGTAAGGATCCTCCTTCTTCTTTAGCCTGTGAACAGATTTTTTCCCAGCATTCTTTCACTCTTCTCCTCATGCTTTTTAAATGAAAGCTTTCTCCCTTCTCATTAGCTCCCTGCTCATTCCCTGACTCCCTTTTCCTTAAGCAATGGCTTACCTCTTTTTGCATTTGGTAGGAGACCCAGGATGCACAATGGCAGCGAGCTTTGGATTATCTTAGTGCCATCTCAGAGCTTAACTACATGACCCAGATTGTCATCATGCTTTATGAGGACAACACACAGGTGAGGAGCTAGCAGGTGGGGTATGAGAGGAAGGCCCCTTCTTTTGACTTCTATTTTTAAAAAAACTCACTTATCCTTATAATTTGGAGAATCCAGCTAGGTATGGCACTTAGGCACAGCATGACACAGAGCATCCAGGAGGTTCTTACTGGAACAGAAAATATGTTCTGTGATATTGCTGAGCCAGAGAGATCACCTAGAACACAGCTCTGGCATTAGGAAGATTATGGAATTTGGGACAATGTTATAAGTCTTATTTTCTTTTCTTTTTTTTTTTTTTTTTTGAGACAGAGTCTCGCTCTGTGGCCCAGGCTGGAGTGCAGTGGCCAGATCTCAGCTCACTGCAAGCTCCGCCTCCTGGGTTTACGCCATTCTCCTGCCTCAGCCTCCCGAGTAGCTGGGACTATAGGCGCCCGCCACCTCGCCCGGCTGGTTTTTTGTATTTTTTAGTAGAGACGGGGTTTCACGGTGTTAGCCAGGATGATCTCGATCTCCTGACCTCGTGATCCACCCGTCTCGGCCTCCCAAAGTGCTGGGATTACAGGCTTGAGCCACCGCGCCCGACCATAAGTCTTATTTTCTTAAACGTGGTAATACATATACCTTCTGCATATGGCTCCACAATGATACTTTTTTTTTTTTTTTCGAGACAAGGTCTCACTCTGTCACCCAGGCTGGAGTGCGGGGCTGCAATCTGAGCTCACTGCAGCCTTGCAACCTCCTCCTCCTGGGCTCAAGTGATCCTCTCACATCAACCTCCCGAGTAGCTGGGATGACAGACATGTGCCACCATGCCTGGCTAATTTTTTGTATTTTTTGTGGAGATAGGGTCTCAACATGTTGCCCAGGCTGGTCTCGAACTCCTGGACTCAAGTAATCTGCCTGCTCCAGTCTCCCAAAGTGCTAGAATTACAGGTGTGAGCCACTGCTCCCGGCCCAGAAGATACCTTTAAATGTGTTGTACGCACCCTAGCCAAACTGAGTTATTGTGGAAGGTGATGGGAACGGTTGTAAAGCTGGAAATTCAAAAGTCACGTGCAATGACGAAATCACAAATGGTAGACATGAGGGAATGAGGATCCTGTAAGAGACAATATATAGTTGAAAGGAAGCTGTAACAGGTCAGCCCCGGAGTGGGACAAGACACTGAATTCCTGGGAGGATGAATCCTCTTGAGTTCCTCTCTACTTCCACCACAGTATCCAGCTTCTCCCAACTTCCCCATCTTGTGGTGATGCCCCATAGGATCCCTTATCAGAGGAACGGTTCCATGTAGAGCTACACTTCAGCCCTGGAGTGAAAGGTGGTGAGGAAGAAGGCAGTGCCCCAACTGGCTGTGGATTCCGTCCAGCCTCTTCTGAGGTGGGTCAGAGTGCTGGGATTTGGGACTGAAGGAACCAAGTGGTGGGAAACGGTATAGGGAGAAGTAAAAGGGTTGGGTAGTCTGGGATTAGGAGCTTGGAGGCCATTAACACCTCTCTTATCTGCCTTTTATTGTATAGAATGAGGAGATGAAAACCAACCAAGGCAGTATGGAGAACCTGTGTCCAGGAAAGGCATCAGATGAGCCAGACCGGGCATTGCAGACTTCACCCCAGCCTCCTGAGGGCCCTGGCCTCCCAAGGAGATCACCCCTCATTCGTAACCGAAAAGCTGGTTCCATGGAGGTAATGAGAGGTCCTTGGGAAAAAAATGAAGGGGTGGCAGTGCTCATAGGACTATATCCACAGATCCTCTAGATCCCCTTGGGGGTACTCTTGGGACTTGAAGCAGAGTCCTCCTGCTCTGATTGATGTTTTACTTAATCTCTCTTTCAAGCTGGTCTCTCAATAGAGCTTCTTTAACCTGGTTGCTACGTCTCAGATTAAAGAGTTGCCACTGAGGGGTGCCTGAGAGATAAGGGTTTAAAGAGATAAGATTAAGGAGGAGGGCTCTGGAGGAATTTGACAAGAGAATTTGAAAAATTTGTAGATTTCTTTAAAATGAAATCTAGTAGAAACAGCTTGAACTCTGGGCTAAAATCCCAGTCTGATACTTGGAAGCTGTGTGACTTGCTGGGTAACTTCTCTGCACTTCTCTGGCCTTAACTTCTCTAAGCCTCAATTTTTTTTCACCTCTAAAATGTGAGTAGTATCTACCTTATAGATGCTCAACAGACAGTAATATGGTAACAATACAATTGATATTTAAGGTCTGGCCCTCTCCAGCTCTTGGTCACCTTGGGTAAAAATTATAGCTCAGATAGGAGCAAATACCTGGCACTTTTTCTGTACTGTCGTTCCAGAAAGTGGGTCAGCAAAGAGCTTTGTCTGTCTTCCTCTTGTTCTGATGAGGATCTTTATCAGCATGGGCCTGTATTCTGTTATTCTTGAAGTTTGTCTTAGTTCTGGTTCTAGCTCTTTAGCGTAAAGGAAGTAAGTGTTATTAATCTCACATTATGTCCAGCTAACCATCTGAGCTTTTTTGTTTTGGTCTTTTTCCTGGAAAAACTGTTTCTGTCTTTCGCCCGATTATATCCCCCCTCCCTTTTTTTTTTTTCCTATCTAGCTCCTTCTGTATCACTTACATTCATTTTGACACCACAATTTATCCCTGTCTCAGAGTCTTTGACTATCTGATTTAGATTCTGCTCTGTCCTGATGACTCTGTTCACCTGGCTCAGTGCCAGGTCTGTATCTTAGAGGAATTGGTTTTTCCATTTTAGGGATCTATCAGAAGAATCCATAATAAGCTGACCTAGGTTCAGCAAAAGGTTTGCAGTTCAGATTTTGGAGAAAGCTGAGAAGATGAACTGCAGTCTCTTCTTTTGATTCATCCTTTACTTCCTGATTATTTTAAGGTGAAATTGACATTGGTAATATGCACAGTTTCTTTAGGTAGGATATACATTATTTTCTCTTTGAGTGTAAGTTGGTATCCATAGTACTCTATTATCCTTTATACTCACATGCAGTAGATGACATGGATAGAATGACGCATAATCTTCCATCAGTAAACTGCTCCTCCAAATGTCTTTCCTATTCACACGGTCTGCTAGTCTCTCCTGGTGCTGTTGTGCTTGAACCACGCCCCCCGCCCCCCCCACCATTTTCTTGTGGTTTATGCAGTCATAAGACATAGGCAGCTGGGTGTGGTGAATCACACTTGTAATCCAAACACTTTGGGAGGCCTAAGTGGGAGAATCATTTGAGGCCAGGAGTTCAAAACCAGCCTGGGCAACAGGGCAAGATCCTGTCTCTACAAAAAAAATTTTTTTAATTAAAAAACCAAAAAAAAGAAGGCACAGGCAAAGGAAAGCTCTCAGTATATCATCTCTCAGACTTGATAAGATTGATTTCTTTCTTTCAGGCCCATAGGAAGCTTCCTATTGTAATCACATTCTTTCTTTTCAATTACTAGTGCTGCTTAGACCCTGGCTTATCCGGGGTGATGGTGGTCCAGGATATTTTCCTCAGCTTTGCAAGAAAATCATCTCTCTGCTCCTTGGTCACAAAGTCTTATAATACTAATATTAATATGTATCTTCCGCCGGGCGCGGTGGCTCAAGCCTGTAATCCCAGCACTTTGGGAGGCTGAGACGGGCGGATCACGAGGTCAGGAGATCGAGACCATCCTGGCTAACATGGTGAAACCCCGTCTCTACTAAAAATACAAAAACTAGCCGGGCGAGGTGGCGGGCGCCTGTAGTCCCAGCTACTCCGGAGGCTGAGGCAGGAGAATGGCATAAACCCGGGAGGCAGAGCTTGCAGTGAGCGGAGATCCGGCCACTGCACTCCAGTCCGGGCGACAGAGCGAGACTCCGCCTCAAAAAAAAAAAAAAAAATATGTATCTTCCTTGCTCTATAAATATAGGCATACAACTTGTCCTTCCCTCTATCCCTTCTTCTCCTCTTGTCATCTCATACTTTTTAACTGTTTTAGATTATAAAACTTATGACCTTCATAGCAGCTATGCCCTAGCTGGTCATCCTCTCTAGCCCTGTAACTAGCTGTGCCCTGTGGGCACTGGGACTTTTGGGATCCTGGGGTTTAAAGGAGCCGTGACCGGCTTTCCACCCGGTCTGATTGCAGGTCATGAACATGCAGTGCACGGGGAACCTGGACCTCATCCCCTTGCGGGGACGGTGCCGCAGGAGGTCGGGAGACCTCCCCCGGCCTTCCCCAGCCATCGGCCTACAGCCCCGGGCTGTGTCCACCACTCACCTGGCATCCTGCACACAGGTGTCCCTCCCTACCTCACCTTCCTGTTTTACCTTCTGTCTTTGCCTTTTGGGATCTAGGGACTCAGACACTATCTAGGTGGGATGTGTGTGTATTGGGGGTTGTGTGATTGGGCCCTTGTGGGCATTGTAGGAATTCTGTTTTATGTTTCTAGGGGTGAGATAGTTGGAGGGGAGGGCTTCTTGGTTCAAACAAGAAATGTAGTATAGTTGCAGTAGCCACAGCTGTCCCATGGAAAGAAGAGAGGGTGGCCAGACTTTCTTATTTGTGGCTGAGCCATTGTGTTTGGCTTTCTGAGTCTTGTGGGGGGATGGATACGATTAGGAAACTCTGCTCTGCTGAGAACCAGGAATGGCTTGAATAATGATTTCTCAAACTCAGATTGGGAATGAGAGGGCTCTGGGGAATGGCATCTTGAAAATAGAAGTGGCTTCTAGTATAGAAAGATGCCCCAGACAGTTCCCTCCATAAAGTGCATTTTCTGTTCCCTTTTCATCCCTCTTCTCCTATAAATCCTTTGGTTCTTCCAAACTTTCTAACATTGCTTGGCTTTGTAGGGACAGGAATTCAGAACCTGGGTTTTATGCTTTTGGGTTGAGGTGGCAAAATGATTAATCATAGGGTCCTTTTTCTGCAGGTACTTTCTGAGACTTCATCCTCAAGGCCTGGTGGCTACCGGCTCTTTTCATCTTCACGGCCACCCACAGAAATGAAGCAGAGTGGCTTAGGTATGGTTTTGCCAGCATTTCTCACCTATTGTTGGAAAAGTTGTCTGTCTGTTCTTCAGAGTTTTATTGTGGGAAACCTTTGCGTTGGGGTTTGGGACCATCCAGTCAGTGGAGTGTCATCAGGTGGGGTTAGGGAGGATGAAGTGGGAGAAGCCATAGTTAGATGTGAACTTGGATCTCCGATGATTGTTCCATCCCAGGAAGGTGTTTATCTCTTGGGTTTCTATACCAATCACATTTCCCTGGCCAAAGGGCATTTTTCTGGCTTTCCCTCTCATTCCTTATCTGTCCCTCCAGTCTAGCCCAGACCTTAAGGGGCCATGGAGACTCTGAACCTTCAGAGTTATCAGAGACAGAGCTATAAATAGAGGTACTTGCAACCCTCATAAATGTATTCCTCATTTGAAGAATTGTGCCATGTCTTCCCCTGAAACCTGTGTTTTTGACATCGCCACTCTTGCCCTTCCTACCACCTTGCCCTTTCCTCCATCATCACCTAATTCTGTAACTTTTTCCCCTTCCTTCTGGAAAATTGACAAGTCTGAGACTGGTGTAGTGGCAGAGGCATCTCTCAGGACTCTGAGGAAATGTCTCTTGATTTTTGGATCCCTGGAAAGGGGTAGAGAACATCATTCAACTTTTTTTGAGAGCACAGACGGCAGGAAGGACCAAGCCTCAGAGGGTATTGTATTCTTTGGGTGGGGGGCGGTCCTTGGGAGAAACTATCTCTGAGCACAGTGCCTTGTGAGCCAGTAACTAGAACTGGAGGTCAGACATGATTGTGTGGGGTCTAGACTTGGTCCTCTTGCTCTTTCTATCTTGTCCTATCATTCTATTTAGCGCCTCTAATTTTTCTGTTGCTTTTGTCCTTGGCACCCATTTTCTTGGTCCCAAAATGGTCAGCTTTTGGACTAACAAGAGGGAGAAAGGTTTTGGTAACTTTCCAGGCTAATTTTATGAGAATAAGTTGCCTTCTAGATTCCTGAAATGAGATAGATAGTTTGGGGCATGAGAAGTAAATGACAAGTATGTAGATCTGGCCAGGCACAGTGGCTCATGCCTATAATTCCAGCACTTTGGGAGGCCGAGGAAAGCAGATCACTTGAGGTCAAGAGTTCTGAGACTAGCCTGGCCAACATAGTGAAACCCCATCTCTACTTAAAATATAAAAATTAGCTGAGCATGGTGACACATGCCTGTAATCCCAGCTACTGGGAGGTTGAGACAGGAGAATTTCTTGAACCTAGAAGATGGAAGTAGCAGTGAGCTGAGATTGTGCCAGTGTACTCTAGCCTGGGTGCCAGAGTGACACTTTGTCTCAAAAAAAAAAGGAAAAAAACAAAACAAAACAAAAAACAAAACAACAATAGTGTAGATCTATGACATGGGCCTCTCTTCCCAGAAGTCCCAGTAAAGAATAGGTTCCAGACAGACTAGAAAAGAGGATAGGTGTGTCTGGCCCAGTTACATGGGTATGCTTACAAGAACAAGGCAGAAGTGTGGACATGGAGCTGGTTGGCAGATGGTGGTGGTAAGGTAGAGACCACCCTCTGAGATGATCTGAGGACTGGGCAGAACAGAGTTGGCACGACTGCACCAGAAAAGTATTCAGTGGAGGAAGTGTAAGTAGGACAAAGCTTGGGGTGGTCTGGGATAGAGCCAGCTAGTTTTAGCTTCGCTGAAGAAAAGCTGTCATATTTAGCAACTGTTATTACTCTCTGGAATCTCATTCCAGAGCCTGTTTGAACATGAAAGGTGGAGGAAGTTGCTGTATAGAGGAGAGGTCCTGAATTCCTGGGTTGGAATCATCAGCCATCTGAATCTGAACTTCCTGATTGCTCTGGTGACCCCAAAATCCTGGGACCCCTGAAACCATGGTCCCTTCTTGGTGGCCTCAAGGGAGTTGAACTCCTTTCCACTCCATCCATAGGGAAACCCTATGAATGTTAAGTCACAAGCCAAATCCAGGGTCTTGGCTAAGATGGATTTGGAAATAGGGAGGCAAATCCTGAGAACTTGGGTGTCAGTCTTGTTTCTTCTTGACAACTCTGTCCTTATAGGCTATAGTAGGAGAAGGGACCGTGGAGTCCTAACCCTCCTCTAGATCAAATGTTGGGGACAGTGACTGGTCTGATTTATTCCATACTTCAGAGAATATTCAAATTTTATTTAATCTTCTCATTGGCAATGGAGTTCTCTTTGCTTTCTTTGAATTTATATGTGTGGGCAACTGGCTTGGAGCATAGGTTTATGAGATAATACACCTTTGAGAGCAGAAAAAAACATGTCTTTATGTTGTTTCCTGTATTCCTTCTTAGTATGGTGCTCATCACATAATAGGCATGCTTTACATACAATCAATTGATTCTTCACATGCCCTTCAATTTGTGTCCATCTTGACTTCAGAAACTGTGCTGGTTCCCAAAAAATAGTTATTTATTTTCTAACAATACAGTTGGTCCTCAGAGTCAGGAGACCTGGATTCTAGTCCAGCTTAACTTCTAAAAAACTATGTGACCTTGAGCAAAGGAGGTCCCTTTTGGATCTCGGTTTCCTCATCTCTAAAATGAGAAAGTTGAACTGGATGGTCTCTGAGTCCCTTCTAGCTTAAAAAATTCAATGAGACTGGGGCTGTGGCTCACACCTACAATCCCAGCTTTATGGGAGGCCAAGGTGGGAGGGTCACTTGAGCTCGGGAGACCAACTGGGCAACATAGTGAGACCTCGTTTCTACTGAAAACTAAAAAATTGTCCAGGCATGATGGTGTATGCTTGCGATCCCATCTACTTGGGAAGCTGAGGTGGGAGGATCACTTGAGCCTGGGAGACCAAGGCTGCAGTGAGCTATGATTGTGCCACTGCACTCCAGCCTGGGCAACAGAGTTAGATCCTGTCTTAAAAAAAAAAAAAAAAAAAATTGTGAGCCTCATACTTTCATTCTTGGGAAAGGTAAAAAGGCCTGAAGGGAAGGGATGCTGGATGAAAAGCTTAGGAAGGATCGGAAGGGTGCCAGCTGAGTGTTCAGAATCAGTCTTCTAGCTTCAGTCAAAGGCTTTTCCTTTCAAACCTACAAGGACTAGATTTCTGAGTTTCTTAAGCTATATATCCAGGGTAAGGGGTGCCCAATTAAATCTAGGGGGAATCTAGAGGGACGTACCTATAATTTGAGCATTTCTGAGAGCCACCTGGAGAGCACAGTCTATCCCTTTCAGTAGCGTTGAATCCCCTAATATGACTAACCCTGCATTTGTAGTGGCCTCTTGTCTCTGCCATGTAGCTCTTCAGAAGAATCCCCCTTTTGCTTGCCCACTGTGACTATGCAGAAGTGTAAAGCCATTTGTGGAATGGCCACATGGTGGTGGCTCTGAATGGTTGTGTGTGTGTCTTGATGTTATCATGTGAAGTTGTGTATAGTTCTGTGTGATAGTTGTGGCTTTACCTGGCTACTAACACACTCCCGGCCTTGCAGGCTCACAGTGCACAGGGCTGTTCAGCACCACAGTGCTGGGTGGCTCCTCCAGCGCCCCGAATCTTCAGGACTACGCCCGCAGCCATGGCAAAAAGCTACCACCTGCCAGTCTGAAGCACCGAGATGGTATGTGGGTGGGTTTTGGGGGATAACTCCTTTTTTCACTTGTCTCTCAGCAAGGACATAGCTCACGAACTATTCATGCTTAAGATGCCATTGGCCTTATAACAAGTTTTCTTCATCAGTAATAGATAGGAGAAGGCACCAGGACCCCTTCCACCTCTCCATTTGCATTCCCTCTTGCCATAAAAATACTACTTATTTATGCTTATCCCTTCATAATCTCCCACATACAGTCCTGCTGCATCAGTTTGTACTCTTTCCTGGATTCTGGCCTGTAGGGGTAAGGACCAAGGAGGATGATGCATGGTTGGGAAGAATATAGTGAAACCTCAAATAAAATCCAGCAAATTGGGTTTAGGGAAGGGAATGTTGCTCAGCTAAGGCAGAAAAGATAATATGGAAAGAGACTGGGGGAAGGGATAAATATTTCTGTGACGATTTTATTTCCAAATGACCAGAAAGAGGGCACAGTGGTAAAATTAGGGTTGTTTGTAGGGGTGTATTGTGGTAGAGATGACACATAGATTCCTAAGAGATTTACCAAAGGAAGAGACTGACATGTGTTAGTTAGAAATCCAAGGGATGGGGAGGGGAGCAGGACAGATAACTAACTTTAAAGAACAGACTATCTTGCGGGCAAACTCCAGAACAGAGGGTGGGGACAAGGGTGGGTATAATCCCCATGATGTCTTTTCTCTCCAGAGCTCTTGTTTGTCCCGGCCGTAAAACGATTTTCTGTGTCGTTTGCAAAGCATCCGACTAACGGTACGTTTGCTTCTGACTCAATGTCATTCCTCCTCACCATGTCACCTCTAGACACTTGACTCTGAGTTTTGACACTGACTTTGCCTCTCCTTCCACTGTGTTGACACCCTGCTGTCTCTGAATGAGCCACTCACTAAGTGTCCCTCCTGGGATGGTTTCCTTGTGATAGCCTTAGTCTTGGTTGCAGCCTGGCTTCCCCATCCCGGTGGCAACTCAGGGTCTTACTTCCATAATCACCGTCATCACTTTTGTCAGCATCACCACCAAAACACCATCAAAACCTCTCCCTTTCCTATCACATGACTGCCAGGCTGTGTACAGATATGATGGTTCCCCTTCTTAGGATGGGAATAGTGTTTCCTAGGTTGATTCCATTTCTTCTCTTCTCCCATACCCCCAATTCCTCAGCTTATATAACTTTGATCTTTCTGTTTTTTCTCCACTCTTTTGTTGGGGTGGATGTGGATAACTAGTTTGTTCCTCTTTTGGAGCAATGCTGCAGTTCCCAGCTCCTAAGCCTACTTATATGGGTGTTAGTCTTGAGTATATAGTTTCCCATCTCCATATTTCTTTCTCCTGCCATTATGTGTATGTTGTGTGGCTCTTGTGCTCCTGACATTTGCTTTATGTTACTACTAACCTAGTGCCTGGGCCTAGAAAACAAGAGCCCAGGTTGCTTTGGGATAAAAAATAAAAAGAAAAGAGTAGGAGGTAGTAGGTAAAAGAAAAAGGACCGTACCTTGAGTTTTTAAGTGTAGTTTCCATGTGGCACCAGCCTACCTATGAGATGTCTGCTGGGGATTCTGGGGGAGCTTAGGAATGAATAATATTTTAAGAACATTGAAGAGCCGGGTCTGCCCACACTGCGGTGGGAGAGCTTGGAGATCTCTGTAAACCATAAATTGAGGGGTATGGTCTCTTTGTAGGGTATAGCAGGAGAACCGAGGCTCACTCTCTTTGTAAGTTTTATCCTTGGTATCCTTATTTTTCTCTCTGTATTGTATTTTGTCTTCAAGGTGAATCTGGTTTTTTAGGTATGGTTTTCTTCTATTCAAGAGCTAAGACTCTCTGAGGGAAGTAAAATTAGACTAGAAAACCTCTATATGCTAATCTCCTATTGCCTAGCAAGTGACAGCTGCTAGATTTTAGCCCAGTCAGGTTGTACATCTTCACAAGGCACTGCTGAAATCTCTCCCTAGGTTGACTAGCCTATGCTGGCTCAGTTTATCCCTGCCCCCAGGCTCCCAATTGTGCCTGTGGCAGGAATTCCCATTCAGAGCCTCCTGGGTGTGCCCGCTCATTTAGCCTCAAGCTCTTCTGTCCTTCATGTGCCACAGCCATCTCCAGAATAGAACCTGATGCATCAATAGCACAGCCTGGGACTTGGACTTAGGGTCCACAGTATAGTACGAGGAACGTGGGCTACTCAAATCAGAGCTAAATCACATATCTCCTAGTTCTTAGGTGCCATAAGAAAAGACCCAAGTCCATAAAGCAGACCCTCAGACCTATGTACCTCCAGTTCCCCCAAAGCCCTGTTTAGCAGCCTCACCCATTAAAGAAGATTTAATTCTGCCAAAAGGTGGTGAGGAAAAAAGAGCTGGATAATGCAGGTATTGTGCAGGAAAACAAATTTAAGATCCCCAATACCCTGCACACTTCCTCAGGTGTCTTGTGGCCTCCTTTGTTTTTCTTGTGCTGGAGCTTGGAGGCTGATATGCTTAAGAAGCCAGAATCTGGGTTCTACCTGTTGACAACAGCAGAAATTTGGAGCTGTATGTCACTTGCTGAGGAAGATTATCTAGATTCAATTTGACCCTCAAGAAATATGAAGGCTCTCCTCCATGGCCAAGATCTTGCTTGACTGACCAGCAATTACAAAGTGGATGTTTTGTCTGTAGTTGCAGATAAGTCACAGCAGCTCTGTCATCACCATCTCCTTGCCATGATATCTGGCTTTGAAACAGCAGCTAGACATGCTGGACCTGGCTTTGGAAAAGAGGCAAGGCAGTGTGTCTTCACACTTTGATGGGAGAGCAGCCCTCAGCCTATCCCTGCCTCTGTTCCTGATAAGCTGCTGTTATATCCTGTAACTATATCCAGCACACAAGTATAGCCTGTTACTAAACTGCACACTGAACTCACCAAAGTAAATTAATAAAGTGGGAAAGACTGTGGCTCACGCTCATCCAGAGTGTCAGCATGTGACCACTGGATTTGTCAAGCCCATTATCTTCTAGGGACCCATGTAACTATGTGACCATTGGTACATATAGTTAGTGCTCACAAGACTAGCCTAGGTAGAGCTGAAATCTGTCCTGACATCCAAGCTAAGGTCTCTGAAGACCACAGTCTCATGGGATCACCTTGTGGAGCCAGTTCTGGTCTGGGAGTTTTGAGCAGTCATCCTCAGCTGCCTTGATTCTACCTTCTCTATACCAGCATCCGGTATTCAAGTTCTTGTCCATCCTCACATCATGTCTTAAGATCCCATACCTTTTCTCTAAGATCTTTCCCTGTTGTTCCTCTTACATTCCTCTCCACATGCCTTTGACTGCCTTCAACCTTTTGTAGCTCAATTATATGCATCCACAAAGTTTGCCAAGTAGCTAAAATGAGGGGTTCAGAATCAAAGCTTTTCTACTCACCAGCTGAAAAACGTGCAGTTAGACTCACCAGCAGTGGGAAGAAAATATAAAATTTTATCTAACTTTCAGCTTCGTAATGGATACAGTATCTCTAAGTCCTGAGTTTTATGTGTACTTTTTTTTTTTAAGTGATTGTTTAAACAACAGTAAGGTCAAGGATGGTTAGTCAATATTGGTATTTTCACATATTGATTCCATTTTCCACACATACCGTTTTAAAGGAGTTCTACATCTGGTTTCCTGTCAGTCTCCTGTGCCAGCTGCCTAATACCATCCCTGTCTTTGGCTATCTTAAGAGTGTGGTCCAGAAGGCCTGCCCTAAAAAAGAGCCTTTTTAGCTTGACTGTCTTGATACCAATACCATCCTTGAAACTCTTCTCTGAGTGACTTTGAACTTTTCATTTTTATCCCTACTTCATAAATCCATTCACCTGAGAATGCAGGCCCTAAGTAGGGTTCATCCAATGATGAGGGATCCTGAAGCTGTAGTCAAGACTTACTGCCAGCTCACCACTGTTCACAATGATGTGACTGCTGTCTACAAGCACCGACTCAATCATGCTCAAGGAGGAAGGGGAGGACATTGCTGTATGATGAGGTCTCACTTATCCCTTCTTTCAGACTCGTTGTGTGATGACACCACTCTTCTTCCCTGCAAGAGATGCCCAGTGGCTCTGACCATCTCTGCTTCTCTCTTAGCTCACCTTGGATCTGAGTGTCCCCACCTCCCAGTAATGCTTGTGCTAGTCAGTGCCCCCCTCATTGTCTCTCCCTCTTCTCTTTCTCTATCTTTGTGCTTCCTGCCGTGGTCCCCTCACCCCCTCCAGAGCTGCTGGATGACCAGCACCCTGTGGTCCGGTTGCTGCGCAGTTTTTCCTCTGACTGTACAGGGGGCCGGCCAGTCTCCTTGGATGCCACGCTGGCGCATCACCTGCACCAGTGCTCCTACCACCTGCGCCTCTTCCGGAACTGGCTGCGCTCAGGCCGGGATGATCCCGAGTGCCTCTACGGTACCCCCTGCCACCAAGCTGGCTGCTGCCACTACCCTGGCTGGGACTGACTGCTTTGCTTATTGCACTTCTGGCAGGAGAGCCCACCTATTTCTTTCTCCTGTTTGCCTTGAGGTTATGTAACTTGCATTTAGTGGCTTGGATGGGATTGGGGCCGGACTGCCTGGTAGCTGTAGCATTGGCTGCTCATCCCTTCCTGTTCTCCTTTCTCACCGCCCCCTAATGTTCCTCATCCCCCAGTTCTGTTCAATACAGGAGTAATCTCTCGCCTTGGAACCTGTTCTTATCACTCTAACCCTCTACTACCACCATCTTCAAATCCAAATGTTTTTCTAGCCACTCTGAGGAGCTAGAGGCAGTAACTTTCCTGCCCTCCTGCCACTAGGTCATGGGGGAAATTGAGGCACAGAAGCCTCAATTGTATCCTTGGGGCAAACAAAGGACAGAGCTTAGAAGATGGTCAGGTTATAACCCTTTTGAGTTACGGGCTTTAGTCACTGGTGAACGGGAAGCTGTCTTGCATAGACATTGTTGTCCCGCATATCCTTAGTCCCTTTAAGGAGATGTTGAGGAGGCATAGGAAAGATTGGGGACTGAGAAAGTGGTTGGGATGTGTTTTTCTTGATCCTCCATTGGGGACATTTTTCCCATCACCAGTCCCTAGTATTAGGGTTACATATTTATGTTTACCCTTGACCCTACCCAGACTGATAGACCTACATTGGAATTCTTGGGTTTTGAGCAGAAAATCAGTACTTTTTCTTTTTTCTAGGGCATTTGCCTCATTTTTCTGGTGAAGTACAAAGATCCTAGCAAGTCTGGGGTTTTCCAGTAGATCAGAAGGGTGAAGCTTTGATGTGATGGAAACTATCAAGAAAGAACTTCCATCCTCATCCTGTTCATGCATGTGGTTTTCCTGGGCTGAGCTTCATGTGTATTGCATGCCCTCCAGTTTGCATCCAAGTACTCTAGCCTTTCTACCGACATCCTAAATTTGCATGAACCCCTTCTCAGATTCCATGTCCTTCTCCTTAATCTGATTCTCTTATTCATGATACCCAAAATCTGCTGTTTCTTCCCAGTTCCCTGACCTCCCTATCTCATGTTAGATCTGCAGTTTCACCCCTTACCTCTGGATCCTTGTTTTATTCCCCCAGAAAGTGTGAGAACAATGTTGGTGCTTACCCTACTGGGATTCTGTTTATTTTTCCATGGGACATTGCAAGCTCTCCATAGGTAGCATGAGAGGTGATTTGATTCACCTGGAGGCCTTAGCAGGTAGATATTTTAGGAAATCTGAAAGTGAGAAAAAGAGACTCCCCTAAGGGCTAAAAGAGTTCTGTCTCCTAAGAGTCTTGGATACCCCACACTTCAAAAGCCACGGACTCTCATGATGCTTTCAGGGACTCTCCATGCTTCCTTGTCCAGTTGGGGTATATCTGGCAGGAATAACATTGACTTTGCCCATCTCTTTTCAAACAGGATTTGAAGGGTGTTCCATGGTGCCTACCATCTACCCTCTGGAAACACTGCATAATGCCCTTTCCCTACGTCAAGTGAGTGAATTCTTGAGTAGAGTCTGCCAGCGCCACACTGATGCCCAGACACAGGCATCTGCAGGTATGGATACTTTTATTTTTTACTCTTCTGTCTGCCCCCATGCCCATGCTTCCTAGAATATAAGAAAGTAGTAAATTAAAAAGCTAGTTAGGCAATCCACAAAGACACAAAAGTACCCTTAAAAATGTATAATTGGTGGCTGGGCGCGGTGGTTTGTATCTGTTATCCCAGCACTTTGGGAGGCCGAGGTAGGTGGATCACCTGAGGTTAGGAGTTTGAGACAAGCCTGGCCAACATGGTGAAACCCTGTCGATACTGAAAAAAAGAAATACGGCCGGGTGCAGTGGCTCACGCCTGTAATCCCAGCACTTTGGCAGGGCTAGGTGGGCGGATCACAAGGTCAAGAGATGGAGACCATCCTGGCCAACATGGTGAAACCCTGTCTCTACTAAAAATACCAAAATTAGATGAGCATGGTGGTGTGCACCTGTAGTCCCAGCTACCTAGGAGGCTGAAGCAGGAGAATCGCTTGAACCTGGGAGGCAGAGGTTGGAGTGAGCCGAGATCATGCCACTACACTCCGGCCTGGCAACAGAGTGAGACTCCATCTCAAAAAACAAAAAACAAAAAAACAAAAAAAAAAAAAAAGAAAGCAAACAAAAAAAACAAACATTAGGTGAGCATGGTGGTATGTGCCTGTAGTCCTAGCTACTTGGGAGTCTAAGGCAGGAGAATTACTTGAGCCCGGGAGGCGGAGGTTGCTGTGAGCCAAAATCATGCCACTGTGCTCCAGCCTGGGTGACAGAGCGAGACTCCATCTCAAAAAAAAGAAAAAAAAAGGATAATTGCATAGGCCAACTAAACATCATAGAAATGTCACTCCTTCCTAAGGTAATTAATTCAACATAATCCCAATAAAAATATGGTTTTTCTAAAATCAAATCACTTCTGAAGTTTTCATTGAAAAATAAGAACAGTGAAGAGTGAGTTGGGTGCAGTGGCTCACGTTTGTAATCCCAGCAACTCTTGAGGCTGAGGCAGGAGGATTGCTGAGGCCAGGAGTTCAAGACTAGCCTGTGCAGGCCAGGTGCAGTGGCTCACACCTGTAATCTCAGAACTTTGGGAGTTCTGAGGCCGAGATGGGCAGATCACAAGGTCAGGAGATCAAGACCATCCTGGCTAACATGCTGAAACCCTGTCTCTACTAAAAATACAAAAAATTAGCCGGGCGTGGTGGTGGGTGCCTGTAGTCCCAGCTACTTGGGAGGCTGAGCCAGGAGAATGGCATGAACCTGGGAGGTAGAGCTTGCAGTGAGCCGAGATCGCGCCACTGCACTCCAGCCTGGTGACAGAGCGAGACTCCATCTCAAAAAAAAAGGAAAAAGAGACTAGCCTCTGCAACATAGTGAGATCCCCATCTCTCTGGGGAAAAAAAAAAAAAAAGCTATGCATGGTGGTGTGTGCCTGTACTCTTATCTACTTGGGATGTTGAAGCGGGAGGATCACTTGAACCCAGGAGTTCAAGGCTGCAGTGAGCTATGATCACACCACTGTGCTCCATCCTGGGTGGACAGAGCAAGGTTCTACCACAGAAAAGAGAGAGAGAGAGAGAGAGAGTGAGAAGTGAAGAAAACCCTGAAAAGAAGAGCAAGCAAATACTAGCCCTACCACATTTTAAATCATTCTATAAAATGTCATTTTAGTTTTGATTTTTGTGATCATAGCTCACTGCAGTCGGAAACTACTGGGCTCAAACGATCCTCTTGCCTTGGCCTCTCAAAGCACTGGTATTACAGGTATGACAAAAAGACTTTTTTTGAGACAGAGTCTCACTCTGTCACCTAAGCTGGAGTACAGTGGCAGGACCTCAGTTCACTGCAACCTCTCTCTCTCGGGTTCAAGCAGTTCTCCCTGCCTCAGCCTTCTGAATAGCTGGTATTACAGGCACTAGCCACCACACCTGGCTAATTTTTGTATTTTTAGTAGAGATGGGGTTTTGCCATGTTGCCCAGGCTGGTCTTGAACTCCTGACCTCAGGTGATCCACCCGCCTCAGCCTCCCAAAGTGCTGGGATTACTGGTGTGAGCCACCACACCCATCCAGAAAGACTTTTTAGTAAACAGACTGGGGGTAATTGAATAGCCATTTGACAACAATTAAAATTGAACCCACACTGTATACTAGGATAAACTCCATATGGATCAGAAATCTAAATGTAAAAATCAAATCATGTGGTAGGTAACTCTAAGGGCTTGTTCATCCACAGAAACACCAAAAAGTAAGAAGAAACTGTCAGAACCAACATTTTGAGAACTCTGGAGAATAGTAAAAGATTTGCAGTAACCAGGAGAATGCTGAATCCAGGAAGAGGCAACCTAAAAATGGCAGAAAAGCTTTGCAGCATTTTTACTCACTCTTGCCCCACCCCGCCTCCCTGGCTTGGTTGTACTCTTGAAGATGGCAGCCCATGTTCTCAATGTAGGACCCTGGTTCCTGGTTCCAGAGGGAGCAGAGAAGACCTTATTCTCAAAGAATTTTGTCTGTTCTAATTTGTTGGTGGGCTACTTGAAGGATTGACACAAAGTGCCTACCTTTGTTTTGTCTAACTCTAACTCAGGGCAGAAAAGTGGCTGTGCAAAGAGCATTCCTTAAAAACATTGTAAGGCAAATGAACAACCTGTGCCTGGTCTCAGAATGCACTTTTTTTTTTTTTTTTTTTTTTTGAGATGGAGTTTCGCTCTGTCACCCAGGCTGGAGTGCCACCATGTCCGGCTAAGTTTTGTATTTTTAGTAGAGATGGGATTTCGCCATGTTGGTCAGGCTGGTCTCGAACTCCTGACCTCAGGTGATCCACCCACCTCGGCCTCCCAAAGGTGCTAGGGTTACAGGTGTGAGCTACCACACCTGGCCAGAATGCACTTTTTTTTTCTTTTTTTCTTTTTTTTGAGATGGAGTTTCACTCTGTTGCCAGACTGGAGTGCAGTGGCACAATCTTGGCTTACTGCAACCTCCACTTCCCAGCTTCAGGCAGTTCTCCTGCCTCAGCCTCCCGAATAGCTGGGACTACAGGTGCGTGCCACCATACCCAGTCAATTTTTGTATTTTTTAGGAGAGACGGGGTTTCACCATGTTGGCCAGGATGATCTTAATCTCTTGACCTTGTGATCTGCCTGCCTCGACCTCCCAAAGTGCTGGGATTACAGGCATGAGCCACCGCGCCCAGCCCACAATGCACTTTTTAAAGTGTCCACAAGACACTCTATTTATTTATTTAAAGTTGAATTGGTTTATTTTCTAATTTGCAATTCTTAAATGTTTTTATAGAAAATGCAATATTACTTACAGTCTAAATTTTAAGGCCAGGTGCGGTGGCTAACGCCTGCAATCCTAGCACTTTGAGAGGCCAAGGCGGGTGGATTGCCTGAGCTCAGGAGTTCGAGACCAGCCTGGCCAATATGGTGAAATCCGTCTCTACTAAAAATAAAAAAAAGTTAGCTGGGTGTGGTGGTGCACATCTGTAATCCCAGCTACTCAGGAGGCTGAGGCAGGAGAATTGCTAGAACTGGGGAGGTGGAAGTTGCAGTGAGCCAAGATTGTGCCACTACACTCCAGCCTGGGTGACACAGCGAGACTCTATCTCTAAAAAAATAAAAATTAAACAAACAAAAATTCAACCAGTCTTGGTGGCTCACACCTGTAATCCCAGCACTTTGGGAGGCTGAGGCTGGCAGATCACTAGAGTTCAAGAGTTCAAGATCGGTCTGGGCAACATGGCAGAACCCCATCTCTACCAAAAAAAAAAAAAAAAACTTAGCCAGGTGTGGTGGCATGCACCTGGGGTCCTAGCTATTTGGAAGGCTGCAGTGGGAGGATCACCTGAGCCTGGGAGGTGGAGGTTGCAGTGAGCCGAGATTGTGCCACTGCACTCTAGCCTGGGTGACAGACTGAGACCCTGTCTCAAAAATAAATAAATAAATAAAAATAGAAAACTCCAACAGTTTTCTTATTGCAAGACTATTGTAATAAGGTGAGCAGAAGAAAAGCAATCAGGATTTAGGAAAATATAGTAGAGTTTTATGTTTTTAATTTATTAATTTATAGTTTATACTCTTAACGCCTGGGCATGGTGGCTCACACCTATAATCCCCATACTTTGGGAGGCCGAGGAGGGTGGATCACTTGAGGTCAGGAGTTCAAGACCAGCCTGGCCAACATGGTGAAACCCTGTCTCTACTAAAAAATACAAAAATTAGCCAGGCATGGTGGCAGGCACCTGTAATCCCAGCTACTCGGGAGGCTGAGGCAGTAGAATCGCTTGAACTTGGGAGGCGGAGGATGCAGTGAGCTGAGATTGCGCTACTGTACTCCAGCCTAGGTGACAAGAGCGAAATTCTGTCTCAAAAAAACAAAAGAAAAAAATAGGCCGGGTGTGGTGGCTCACGCCTGTAATCCCAGCACTTTGGGAGGCCGAGGCAGGTGGATCACAAGGTCAGGAGATCGAGACCATCCTGGCTAACACGGTGAAACCCCGTCTCTACTAAAAATGCAAAACAAATTAGGCCCGCGTGGCGGCAGGCGCCTGTAGTCCCAGCTACTTGGGAGGCTGAGGCAGGTGAATTGCTGGAACCCAGGAGACGGAAGTTGCAGTGAGCTGAGATTGTGCCATTGCACTCCAGCCTGGGCGACAACAGCTAGACTCTGTCTCAAAAGAAAAAAAAAAAAAAATTAAACATAGAATTACCACATGACCCAGCACTTCTACTTCTAGATATATACCCAAAAGAATTAAAAACAGAGCTGGGCATGGTGGCTCACACCTGCAATCCCAGCTCTTTGGGAGGCCAAGGTGGGCAGATCACTTGAACCCAGGAGTTCAAGAACAGCCTAGGCAGCATGGTAAAACCTTGTCTCCACAAAAAAATACAGAAAATTACCCCGGCATGGTGGTGCACACCTGTAGTCCCAGCTACTCAGGAGACTGAGGTGGGAGAATCACCTGAGCCCCAGAGGTTGAGACTGTAATGAGCCAAGTTCATGCCACTGCACTCCAGCCTGGGTGTCGAAATGAGACCCTGTCTCAAAAAAAAAAAAAAAAAATTGAAAACAGGTACGCAAACAAATACACACAGATGTTCATAGCAACACTATTTACAATAATCAAGGCTGAGGGTGATGGCTCACACCTGTAATCCCAGCTCTTTGTTAGGCCAAGGAAGGAGGATTGTTTGAGACCAGCCTGGACAACATATCTCTACAAAATAGGAAATAAAAAAATTAGCCAGGCACGGTGGTGTGCACCTGTAGTCTCAGCTACTCTGGAGGCTGAGGCAGGAGGATCACCTGAACCCAGGAATTCAAGGTTACAGTGAGCTATGATCACACCACTGCACTTCAGCCTTGATGACAGAGCAAGACCCTTTCTCAAAAAGTCAAAAGGCAGAAACAACTGAAATGAAACAACTGAAATGCCAATGAATAGATAAAATATAGTATGTACACACAATGGAATATTACTGAGCTATAAAAGGGAACGAAGTACCGATACGTATTAAAATGTGGATGAACCTTAAAAACATGCCAAATGAAGGAAACCAAACACAAAAAGTCACATATTGTATGATTTCATTTGTATGAAATATCCAGAATAAGTAAATCCATAGAGACGGAAAGTAGATTGGTGGTTTCCAGGGTTTGGGAGTAGGATGGAATGGGGATTGACTTTTTTTTTTCCCCCATAAAGTGAAAGCAAGTTTATTAAGAAAGTAAAGGAATAAAAGAATGGCTACTCCATAGGCAGAGCAGCCGGGATTGACTTCTTAATGGATATGGGGTTTCTTTTGGGGTGACAAAAATGTTTTGGAACTAGATAGAGGTGGTGGTTGCACAACACTGTGGATGTACTAAATGCCACAGAATTATACACTTTAAGATGGTTAACTTTTATGTTATATGGATTTCACCTTAATAAAAAAAATTAAGCTATGCAAGTGCTAAAAGTAAGCAGGGTGTTAGTGGTAAATTCCTTTATCATCTGAAAGTAAGGAAAGCCTAATTCTGACTCAAAGTCAAATTTGTGAATCAATAAAAAAGATTGATAAATTAGGCCAAGTGTGGTGACTCATGCCTATAACAGCATGCTGCTCCCAAACACGTGTTTGGGAGGCCGAGGCAGAAGGATCGCTGGAGCCCAGGAGTTCGAGGATGGAGTGAGCTATGATTGTGCTACTACATTCCAGCCTGAACAACCCCATCACTCAATTAAAAAAAAAAAAAAGTGTACAGAGAAAGAAATGCAGATAGCCATTGTACATACGAAATTATGCTTAACCTTCTATAAGAGGTATGCAAATTAAAACTACACTGAGATATTATTTCTCACCTGTTAGATTGGAAAAAATGCAAAAGTTTGACAATATACTCTCTTGGCAAGTCTGGTGAAACTAGAAATCCTGTACATTGTTGATGGGGGTACAACAAGGGTACAATCTCTATGGAGGTAAATTTTGTAGTATCTCACAGAATTATAATTAATCTCTGGTCCAATAATCCACTTTTTTTTTTCGAGACAGAGTCTTGCTCTGTCACCCAGGCTGGAGTGCAGTGGCGCCATCTTGGCTCACTGCAAGCTCCACCTCCTGGGTTCATGCCATTCTCCTGCCTCAGCCTCCCGAGTAGCTGGGACTACAGGTGCCCGCCACCACACTAGGCTAATTTTTTGTATTTTTAGTACAGACAGGGTTTCACCATGTTAACCAGGATGGTCTTGATCTCCTGACCTCATGATCTGCCTGTCTTGGCCTCCCAAAATGCTGGGATTACAGGCGTGAGCCACCGTGCCTGGCCCCAATAATCCACTTTTAAGACTCTATTCTGAAGCCATTTCTATGCAAAGTTGAAATAACATTTATTTATTTATGTATTTTTTTAGAGACAGGGTCTTGCTCTGTCACCTAGGCTGGATTACAGTGGTATGATCATGCCTGGAGAACAGTGGCATGATCACTGAAGCCTGGAAATCCTGTGTTCAAGCAATCCTCCTGCCTCAGCCTCCCAAATAGCTGGAACTACAGACATGTGCCACCATACCCAGCTAATTTTTTAAAATTTTTGTAGAGACAGAGTCTCTCTTTATTGCCCAGGCTGGTCTTGAACTCCTGGCCTCAATGACTCTCCTGCCTAAGCCTCCCAGAGTGCTGGGATTGTGGATGTAAGCCACTGCTCCCAGCCTGAAATAACATTTATATACAGTTATTCATTGTGACATTATATAAAGTGGCAAAATATTGGAAATGACTCAGAAGTTCTTTAGTGCAAGAGTGGTTGAAAAAGCTGTGGTATGTCCACTCAATTGAATACTATGCATCTGTTAAAACTAATGAGGAACAGGCCGGGCGCAGTGACTCAAGCCTGTAATCCCAGCACTTTGGGAGGCCGAGACGGGCGGATCACGAGGTCAGGAGATCAAGACCATCCTGGCTAACATGGTGAAACCCCGTCTCTACTAAAAAATACAAAAAACTAGCCGGGCGAGGTGGCAGGCGCCTGTAGTCCCAGCTACTCGGGAGGCTGAGGCAGGAGAATGGCGTGAACCCGGGAGGCAGAGCTTGCAGTGAGCTGAGATCCGGCCACTACACTCCAGACTGGGCGACAGAGCGAGACTCTGTCTCAAAAAAAAAAAAAAGAAAAACTAATGAGGAAACTCTATATGATCTGATATGAAGTAATCACCAGGATATATTATTAAGTGAAAAAAACAAGATGTAGAATACTGTTAATAGTATATTCCTATATTGTAAGTAGAGAGGGGAAATAAAAAATACATACGTATTTACAAAAAATACTTGCTAGAGGCCAGGCATGGTAGCTCATACCTGTAATCCCAGCACTTTGGGAGGCCAAGGCAGGCAGATCACAAGGTCAGGAGATCGAGACCATCCTGGCTAACATGGTAAAACACCATCTCTACTAAAAATACAAAAAATTAGCCTAGCGTGGTGGCAGGTGCCTGTAGTCCCAGCTACTCAGGAGGCTGAGGCAGTGAGCCAAGATGGCGCCACTGCACTCCAGCCTGGGTGACAAAAACAAAAACATAAACTGTCTCAAAAACAAAAAAATAAAGATAAAAATAAATTTTAAAAACTTGCTAAAAGTATAAACCAGAAACAAAATTTATTACCTCTAGAGTTAACAACAGGGAATGGGGCTAAAGGGCATGAAGGAAACAATTTCTCTGAGTATGCCTTTTTATATAGCTTTGACTTGTGAGTCTGTAAATGTTTTTTGAAATACAAAGTTAAATCAAAAAAGAAAAGAAGCAAAACCTAAAATTGCAAAAAAAAGAGAACGAAATGACCCTAACTGTATATCAAAATAGTAACATAACCACACAGGTAAAATAATTTTTCAGATAACTTTAGAATACTTTTTCAGTTCTTTGGTGGGATAAAAAGAACTATAATTGTAATCCTTATTCAGTAGTTTAATTGTTAATAGTGACATTGATACTACAGTGATATTGATACTATGTATATAGTGTTTGAATATGTATATTATATATATACATTATAGAGTAATGCAAATAAGGAATTATGTTCCTGTTGTTAGGAACCAGGATTTTCAAAATAAGATAAATTAGATAGAAGTATAAATTCAAAAGACTTTTAAAATACTGTAATGATAAATATGAATTGGAAATATCAATATGATTTCTGGTTTTTACGTGCTTTTCCTAGCACTATGCATTGGCAAATGTAACATGAGCTCCTTTAGCAACTAGATTTTGGTCTCTATGTACCATTCTCCACTAAAAGTAACCAGAATTCCATAGGGAAATAACTTGATTTTTGGTCTAGAGCAGAGTTTTTTTAAACTTTTAAAAAATTACTCTCCATCCCAGGAGTTTTTTTTTAGAATTTTTTTCCCTGGTTACCTCCTACCACATGAAAATTTAACACTACAGATATATCATATATCTGTTTATGTATTGTGACCATTTGGTGGACTATAAACCATTGGAATAGCTAAGATTTTTTTACCCCCACCAAAAACCAATTTTGTTTAGAATGCATGGTTGAGGGCAAAGAAAGCCCAGGATGATCTTGCAGCATGTTGTAAAGGAAAGTAAGGAAGCAGTCAAGCCCAAAGAGGCTCCCAGTGACCAAAATTGGGACAATTTGAGCATTTGAGAGAATAATCACTATAGTTGATTAAAGTATGCTGAATGTAGCTACTCAGGAGGCTGAAGTGGGAGTATCGCTTGAGCCTAGGAGTTTGAGACCAGCCTGGGCAACAAAGCTAGATCTTATCTCTAAGAAAATTTAAGGGCCGGGCGTGGTGGCTCAAGCCTGTAATCCCAGCACTTTGGGAGGCCAAGACAGGCGGATCACAAGGTCAGGAGATCGAGACCATCCTGGCTAATACGGTGAAACCCCGTCTCTACTAAAATACAAAAAATTAGCCGGGCGTGTTGGCGGGCACCTGTAGTCCCAGCTACTCGGGAGGCTGAGGCAGGAGAATGGCATGAACCCGGGAGGCGGAGCTTGCAGTGAGCTGAGATCCGGCCACTGCACTCCAGCCTGGGCCACAGAGCAAGACTCCTCAAAAAAAAAAAAAAGAAAAGAAAAAGAAAATTTAAAAAGTAGCCAGGCATGGTGGCACACACCTATAGTCCTAGCTACTCAGTAGACTGATGTTGGAGGATTGCTTGAGCCCAGGAGTTTGAGGCTGCAGTGAACTATGCTTGCATCACTGCATTCCAGCCTGGGTGACAGAGTAAGACCCTGTCTCTAAGAAAACACACACACACACACACACACACACACACACACACACACACACACTGAATATATATAATAAAAATCCACAAGCTCATAATGAATGAAAACAAGAGCTGGGTGCTGGGTGAGGTGGCTCACGCACCTGTAATCCTAGCACTTTGGGAGGCCGAGGAAGGGGAATCACTTGAGTTCAGGAGTTCAAGACCAGCCTGGGCAACATGGTGAAAACCCATCTCTACAAAAATACAAAGATGAGCTAGGCATTGTGCTATGCACCTGTAGTCCCAGCTACAGGAAGCGGAGGTTGGAGGATCACTTGAACCTGGGAGCTTGAGGCTGCAGTGAGCTGTGATCGTACCAGTGCACTCTAGCATGGGTGACAGAGGACGACTCTGTCTCCCCCCAAAAAAAATTAAATAAATAAAACAAATTAATACTCATCCGCCACTATTAGAGAATATTTTTCACACTCTCTACTCTGAAAACCAATTAAAGAGAAATAAACATTCTGCCTTTTCAGTGAGAACTGTAGTTCAGTATAATCAAATAGTCCCATTTGCAGAAGGAAAATATTCCAGTTGATGGTGGAGAACTAGACATTCCTCAAAAGATCACCCCTAATCAGAAGGGGAAAACTTCACAGTGAGATTTTGTTGGTGCCACCTTAACCTAGTTAGTAAACTTAGCCTTACTTATAATGGAACAATGAGACAATATGCCTCCACTATGATGCAGTATACAGTACATGGGATCACCTCTTAAAGTATTCTTAACAAAATTATTTAAAATAAATCAGCGGCCGGGCGCGGTGGCTCAAGCCTGTAATCCCAGCACTTTGGGAGGCCGAGATGGGCGGATCACGAGGTCAGGAGATCGAGACCATCCTGGCTAATACGGTGAAACCCCGTCTCTACTAAAAAATACAAAAAAAAAAAAAAAAAAACTAGCCGGGCAAGGTGGCGGGTGCCTGTAGTCCCAGCTACTTGGGAGGCTGAGGCAGGAGAATGGTGTAAACCCGGGGGGCGGAGCTTGCAGTGAGCTGAGATCCGGCCACTGCACTCCAGCCTCGGCGACAGAGCGAGACTCCGTCTCAAAAAAAAATAAATAAATAAATAAAATAAAATAAAATAAATCAGCTAAGTTAGATCTAATTTCCAGTTAATAGGACATACAAGAGATAGTGAAATAAGTTAAATGATTTTATGTGGAAACAATCAGACAAGTCCAGAATGTGGGACATGACCTTCTGCAAAGACAACTGGCCTGTTCTTTCCTCTTTTCTCTTTTTTTTTTTTTTTTTTTTGAGATGGAGTCTTGCTTTGTTGCCCAGGCTGGAGTGCAGTGGCGTGATCTTGGCTCACTGCAACCTCTACCTCCTAGGTTCAAGGTTCAAGTGATTCTCCTGCTTCAGCCTCCCGAGTAGCTGGGATTACAGGTGCCCACCACCTGTAATTAAATTTTAAATTTAATTAAAAAATTAAAATTTTTAATTTTAATTAAAAAATTAAAAATAATTTTTGTATTTTTAATAGAAATGGAGTTTCTCCATATTGGCCAGGCTGGTCTCAAATTCCTGACCTCAAGCAATCTACCCGCCTCGGCCTCCCAAAGTGCTGGGATTACAGGCATGAGCCACCATGCCTGGCCTTCTTTTCAAAAAGTTACTATGGGCTGGGGATGGTGGCTCACACCTGTAATCCTAACACTTTGGAAGGCTGAGGTGGGCAGATTGCTTGAGCCCAGGAGTTCAAGATAAGCCTAGGCAACATGGTAAAACCCATCTCTACTAAAATACAAAAAATTAGCCAGGGGTGGTGGTATGTGCCTGAGTCCCAGCTACTCAAGGGGCTGAGGTGTGATGATCGCTTGAGCCAAGAGGTAAAGACTGCAGTGAGTTGGCCAGGCGCGGTGCAGATCACAAAGTCAGGAGATCGAGACCATCCTGGCTAACACGGTGAAACCCTGTCTCTACTAAAAATACAAAAAAAATAACCGGGCGTGGTGGTGGGCGCCTGTAGTCCCAGCTATTCAGGAGGCTGAGACAGGAGAATGGCATGAACCTGGGAGGCAGAGCTTGCAGTGAGCCGAGATCGCGCCACTGCACTCCAGCCTGGGTGACAGCGAGACCCTGTCTCAAAAAAGTTACTATGAAGAAAAGGAGAGGCTGCACTATTCTAGATTAAAAGAGGCTTCAAAGACATAAGATGCAGTGCATGGTTCATATTTGGATGCTTTTATAAACGACATTTGGGGGAATAATTGGGAAATTTTGAATATGGACTGGGTATTGAATAATACTAGGGAATAATTTTTAATTTTGTTTAGCTTGTTAATGGTGTTTGGCTATGTTGGAAAAAATTCTTTATGTATATCTTTCCTTTTTTTTTTGAGATAGAGTCTCTCTGTGTTGCCCTTGGTGGAGTGCAGTGGCACAATCTCTGCTCACTGTGCAACTTCTGCCTCCTGGGTTCAAGTGATCCTCGTGCCTCAGCCTCCCAAGTAGCTGGGATTACAGTCATGTACCACCACACCCAGCTAATTTTTTTTCTTTTTCTTTTCTTTTTTTTTTTTTTTTTTGAGATAGAGTCTTGCTCTATCGCCTAGGCTGGAGTGCAATGATGTGATCTTGGCTCACTGCAATCTCTGCTTCCCGGGTTCAAACGATTCTCCTGCCTCAGCCTCCTAAATAGCTGGGATTACAGGCATGCACCACCACACCCAACTAATTTTTGTATTTTTAGTAGAGACAGGGTTTCACCGTGTTGGTCAGGCTGGTCTTTGAACTCCTGACCTCGTGATCTGCCTGCCTCGGCTGCCTAAAGTGCTGGGATTACAGATGTGAGCCACTGCGCCTGGCCTTAATTTTTATATTTTTAGTAGAGACCTAAACATGGTTTCTCCATGTTGACCAGGCTGGTCTTGAACTCCTGGCTTCTAGTGATCCATCTACCTTGGCCTCTCAAAGTGCTGGTTTACAGGCATGAGCCACCACACCCAGCCGGAAAACATTCTTATATTTTATTATTATTATTATTATTATTATTATTATTATTATTATTATTATTGAGACAGAGTTTCACTCTGTCCCCCAGGCTGGAGTGCAGTGGTGAGATCTCAGCTCACTGCAACCTCTGCCTCCCAGGTTCAAGCGATTCTTAAGCCTCAGCCTCCCGAATAGCTGGGATTACAGGCATGTGCCACCATGCCGGCTCATTTTTGTATTTTTAGTAGAGATGGGGTTTTGCCATGTTGGCCAGGCTGGTCTCGAACTCCTGGCCTCAAGTGATCCACCCGCCTCAGCCTCCTAAAGTGCTGGGATTACAGGCATGAGCCGCTGCACCCAGCCATTTGTTATATTTTAGAGATGCATTTTGAAGTATTTAGAGGTGACATGTTTCATAATGTCTATCATTTATTTTAAAACACTTTAGCACACAGAAATAGATGAAACAAGTATGGCAAAAATGTCAATGTGTTAAATCTAGGAGACGGGTATATGGGCATTGGCTGCACCAGTCTTTCAACTACTTTTTTAAAATATATGTTTGAAATGTTCATAATATAAAGTTTAAAAAATTGAAAATGGTTTGGTTGAAGAGTCCCCAGGAAATGCTATTTCTCAGCCAAGGAAGGGTAAGTTGGCTTTGACTTACGTTAAGAACCTATGGCTCCTGGATTCTTCCTCATATGTCTTTTTTTCTTCCCTCTCCCTTCACCCTACCTCCTTTCCAGCCCTCTTTGATTCCATGCACAGCAGCCAGGCCTCAGATAACCCATTTTCTCCACCACGTACTCTTCATTCACCTCCTCTGCAACTCCAGCAGCGCTCTGAGAAGCCCCCTTGGTGTAAGTAATCCTTTTGGAACTGCCTAGACAAAAGTCAAGAAGAATGGAGTGATTGGTGAATGAGGGGCCTGCTGCATGAGGTAAAAGGTGAGGGTTGAACGACCAGGAATATCCATTCTGGAAAGCAGTCTCATCTGCCATTTCTAAGATGAAAGGAGAATCTGTTTATTCTCTCTTTACCTCTGTTCTCCATGTTCCTTCTATTTCATTGGAGAGAAGCTTTTCTGCAGTATTAGGAATAATTTTTTTTTTTTTTTTGAGAGATGGAATTTCACTCTTGTTGCCCAGGCACGATCTTGGCTCTCCGCAACCTCTGCTTCCCGAGTTCAAGCGATTCTCCTGCCTCAGCCTCCTGAGTAGCTGGGATTACTCAAAGGGCCCTTTGGGGAAGAAAGAATGGAGACTTCATTCTCCTTTGATCCCTATTTGATCTCTACAGCTTTCTCTGGTAAAGATGACTAGCAGACAACTTAGATATATAGAAAAGCTGGGAGCAGGAGGCTGGGCCCGGTGGCTCACGCCTGTAATCCCAGCACTTTGGGTGGCCAAGGGAGGTGGATCACGAGGTCAGGAGATCAAGACCATCCTGGATAACACGGTGAAACCCCATCTCTACTAAAAATACAAAAAATTAGCCAGGTGTGGTGGCAGGCGCCTGTAGTCCCAGCTACTCGGGAGGCTGAGGCGTGAATGGCGTGAACCCGGGAGGCGGAGCTTGCAGTGAGCTGAGATCGCACCACTGTACTCCAGCCTGGGCGACAGAGTGAGACTCTGTTTCAAAAACAACAAACAAACAAACAAACAGAAAAAGCTGGGAGCAGGAGAGACTAGAATCTGCTACTTATTTCTACATGACCCTTCTCTCTGTTGTCTGTTTTCAGTTTTTAGTTTAAGTTGAGGTGCTGCTTTTTCCCATCTCTTGTTTATTATCTGTAATCTATCACTAGTTGTTTTTGGTAACAATGTGAACAGTGGAGCCACACAGAATTGTTAGAGCAACCACAGAGAGGAGGAGCTACTAGTGGTAATTGGAGGTGGGGATGTGGGCCAGAGGCACTGGTGAAGTATCATCCTGCCTCCGGGAAATAACTGAAATCAAACATGCCTTTCATTATTTTAGTTGGATAGGACCAAAGAAAAGATTCTTACTTCATTCAGCATTGGACTTAACAGTTGTAGAATTTTGCTCTTTTTCTGGCACCCTGTTTGAGGAAGAAACTTTCCTCTCTGACACCAAGAATTCCTCCCCTGAATTTCAGATTATCCTACACTCACCTTGACATTGCCCTTTTTACCTATTTCCTGGAGTGTTTATGAGTTCTGTGCCCCTGGAAATCTTTTTTTTTTTTTTTTTTTTGAGACGGAGTCTCGCTCTGTCGCCCAGGCTGGAGTGCAGTGGCCGGATCTCAGCTCACTGCAAGCTCCGCCTCCCGGGTTTTACGCCATTCTCCTGCCTCAGCCTCCCGAGTAGCTGGGACTACAGGCGCCCACCACCTCGCCTGGCTAGTTTTTTGTATTTTTTAGTAGAGACGGGGTTTCACCATGTTAGCCAGGATGGTGTCGATCTCCTGACCTCGTGATCCGCCCGTCTCGGCCTCCCAAAGTGCTGGGATTACAGGCTTGAGCCACCGCACCCGGCCTCCCCTGGAAATCTTACTCTTCTCCCTCTTCTGTTTCTGTTTGACCTTTTTGATTTGCCTGAATCAGACCACTAGCAGGATATTAAGGCTACTTCTTTACTTGGGTAAAGCTCAGCTTACATCTTTTCTTTTTCTTTTTTTCCATCTAGTATCAGATTTTTGACTCAGTATCAGGTGTGTAGCCTCACTGGTAAACATCATCTTTAGGGTCTGTATGTCTGCACCAGAAGTAGGCTCCACATCTCTTAAAGGCTTGTTGGTTCAAAACCATGATCTTCTCTTTTTTTTTTTTTTTTTTTTGAGACGGAGTCTTGCTCCAGGCTGGAGTACAGTGGCATGATCTCAACTCACAGCAACTCCCACATCCCGGGCTCAAGTGATTCTCTTGCCTCAGCCTCCTGAGTAACTGGGATTAGGCACATGCCACCACACCTGGTTAATTTTTATATTTTTAGTAGTGACGGGGTTTCGCCATGTTGGCCAGGATGGTCTCGAACTCCTGATCTCAAGTGATCCACCCGCTCAAAGTGCTGGGATTACAGGCGTGAGCCACCGCACCTGGCCTCTTATTCTGCTTGAAGCATGCCTCCTTTGATTATTATTATTATTATTTTTTTTTTTTGAGGTGGAGTCTTGCTCTGTCATCCAGGCTGGAGTGCAATGGTGTGATCTCAGCTCACTACAACCTCTGCCTCCCGGGTTCAAGTGATTCTCCTGCCTCAGCCTCCTGAGTAGCTGGGATTACAGGCATGTGCCACCACGCCTGGCTAATGGTTTCTTTTTTTTGTTTTTTGTTTTTTTTTGTTTTGTTTTTTTGTAGTTTTAGTAGAGACAGAGTTTTACCAAGTTGGTCAGGCTGGTCTCGAACTCCTGACCTTGTGATCTGCCTGCGTTGGCCTCTCAAAGTGCTGGGATTACAGGGGTGAGCCACTGCGCCTGGCCCCTCCTTTGATTCTTTACAGAAGAGAGATAACTAGCATACCTTCAACTCAATGATGGATTGAGCCTTTGTAGGCTCAGGTTTACCAACTTTTCGAGGTTTCCTTCAATGGCAATATGTCCCGATGTCCCCTTTTCTCAGAATCTGTCATTATTGATACCATAGTGCTTTAATATATCGTTACAATATTATCAATAAAAATGATATTTACCAAGGGAGAAGTAGGTTATTCCCATACTAGAGGTCAATGAAGCAGTAGCGGATGGAGTAGGAATCATCCCACAGTGTAATTGAAGACTCTGAGGTCTTTATTACACTACTGTCAGGATCTAGGAAATCAGTTTTTTAATGTTTTCTGTGTATATAATTTGCACAAGCCTGTGACATTCATTGTATGTCCCAAGACTTACAAGAGTCTTAACCCTGGATCCATAGATGTGGTTTCAGGGTAGAGTCTATGAGCTTCAGGAATCACATGTAAAGATTAATGTGAATATTCTTATATACATTTTTCCTCGACTTTCATTAGCACCTCAAAGGGGCCACTGACCCCTAGAAAGGTTAAGAACTGCCATGTAGAAATTCCATGGCCATCTTCCATTTTTGGGTAAACCGTTTTCTTTTTTTCTTTTTCTGAGATGGAGTCTTGCTTTATCACCCAGGCTGGAGCACAGTGGCATGATTTCAGCTCACTGCAACCTCCACCTCTGGGGTTCAAGTGATTCACCTGCCTCAGCCTCCTGAGTAGCTGGGATTACAGGCAGCCGCCACTATGCCTGGCTAATTTTTGTATTTTTAGTAGAGACAAGGTTTCGCCATGTTGGCCAGGCTGGTTTCGAACTCCTGACCTCAAGTTATCTGCCTGCCTTGGCCTCCCAAAGTGCTAGGATTACAGGTGTGAGCCACCGCACCCAGCCAGGTAAACCATTTTCTTTCCTATTGTTCTGATTTACATGGTTTTTCTACATTCTCCTGCCAACTTATCATTTGGGCTATAAATAATGATTACCTCTGCCCCAGAAATACATTGATTGCTTTAAAGAATGATTCTTAACAGAAAGTGTACATCAGAATCAACTGGGAGTGTTCCAACAAAATTATATTGCCTTCATCCTCCTCCCTCCTCCAAGCTACACCTTTACACTAAACCTATAGAATTAGAATCTCTGGAGTTGAAAACTGGAAATTAGTATTTAAAAAATTTTTTTCATGATTTTGATGATGAACCACTGGGCTAAAGTATTCATATGCTTCCAAAGTAGGAATGAGAGGCCTTGGGAACTTGGAATTCTGATGGGAGTGTATTCGTGAAAGAACCAGATGAAGTGGGTCTTAGCACTCTCTCCTGAAGTCTTATATGTACCTTATTGTTACTCTCAAAAGTATACCTTAGGCCAGGGTGAGAGTTCTTGAGCTAAGCAAACTTAGGAGTCTCTGCTTAACTTAGGAAGAATTCAGACACTCTTCCCTCAAGACATAAGTAGCACAGGCCAACCATTCTAGCATTTGAACTATCTGCACAGGGTAGAGCCTACTCTTCCAGCTTCTCTGACTTGATCTCTTGACTTTGCTTTACAGACAGCAGTGGCCCTTCTAGCACTGTGTCCAGTGCTGGTCCTTCTTCCCCTACTACAGTAGACGGTAACTCCCAATTTGGCTTCAGTGATCAACCCTCCCTAAATTCACACGTGACTGAAGAACATCAATGCCTTGGTCTGCTCCAGGAGACCCCTGGGAATGGAGCACAAGAGCTCTCCATAGAAGGGAAACAAGAGCTTTTTGAACCAAATCAGTCCCCACAGGTGCCACCTGTGGAAACCAGCCAGCCATACGAGGAGGTGGCTGAGGAGGTCAGCCAGCCATGTCAGGAGGTCCCTGACATCAGCCAGCAATGCCAGGAGAACCATGACAATGGTAACCACACATGCCAGGAGGTCCCTCAGATCAGCCAGCCATGCCAGAAGGCCAGCCAACTGTGCCAGAAAGTCTCTGAGGAAGTTTGCCAGCTATGTCTGGAGAGCCCCGAGGAGGTCAGCCAGCCATGCCAGGGGGTCTCTGTGGAGGCTGGCAAGCTGGTCCATAGGTTCCATGTAGGGGTTGGTGGCTTGGTCCAGGAAACCCCTGTAGAAGTTGGCAGCCCAGCTGAAGAGTTCCCTGAGGAGGTCAGCCAGCCATACCAGGAGTGGAGGTTGTTCTCTGTGGAGGTTGGCAGGCTGGCCCAGGAGCCTTCTGCGATCAGTCTGTTATCTCAGGGCATCCCTGAGATTGATAAACCATCTCAAGAGTTCCCTGAGGAGATTGATCTGCAGGCCCAGGAGGTCCCTGAGGAGATAAATTAGAAGTCCTGGGTGGTCCCTGAGGTGATCCATCAGCTGCCTGGAGAGGGTATTCCTCAAGCCCAGCATCTATCTGGTGATCCAAACCCTCAGAGTCAGTCTCTAGCCCATGACCAGCACTCACCCCTTCCACCAGCAACATGTGATTAATTTTCTTATTAGTGGTGTCACACTATACCAGCCATTTGAGCCAGCAACCTTTTCTGTTGACTAACTCAATGGCCAGCTCTCACCAGCGGTGTCTGGGGAAGTAGTTCTCTTGGTGTGAAGCATACCTGTGCCAGAGCTGTGCTTAAGGAGGAGCCAGTTTTAGGTTCAAAGAAGCCATTGGCTCTTCACCTAACCATTAGACTTGAATAGGATTTCCTTGGGGTGGGTTGATCTGTCATTACCCAGCCTCCTCTGAGCATCCTAGGAAATCATAGATTGTTAAAGGAAATGCTGCTTCACTGCTGAAGACACCATCTGGGGACAGCAAATGCAAAAGAGGGGACTCTAGGGTCTTCACTTTTCTGGGGAAATATTCACGACTTCTCAAGGTATGCTTAGACCATATGTGCATTCGGGGGGCTCTTGTCTTTGCCAGCACTCCTCAGATGAGCCCGGGATGGCTATCTGAAATGTCTGGAAAATAAAGTCCCCTCCCCAAACATCTGTCATGGCCACTAAATCTTTAGACTTGCCTTATAGATCTTTCCATATCATCCCCAAGTGCCCCTTCTGTCTCAGTCCTGTTCCTCTGGGCAATAGCTCTAGGGAAAAGTAGGTATTAGACTGCTGTACAAAATTCAAAGCAACTACTTAAGATGCTCTAGAGGATTCTTAGCCAGTCTGTGAAACTGGGCCTCCCTCTGTGGTGGGCTGTTTGGCTTAGGAGATGCTGTAGTAGTAGAGATAATCAGGTTCTATTTTAAGCAATGAGCAGAGATCAGTATTGTACAGATACAAGCAAAGGTTTAATAAATACATATAAATATATATATACACATATAGATGTGTGTGTGTGTGTGTGTGTGTGTGTATATATATATATTTCTGTAGTTGTGCCAGGGACAGACTGGCCAAAGACCAAACACTCCAGGGTCCCCAAGAAATTTGTCCTTATATCATTGTATCGAGGGCCAGATATGATTATGAAGCTTTTTCCAAAGATCCAGGGATGGGAATGGGAGTGGGTAGGAGGGGTAATACGGTCACTGGAGTCAGGGGCCGGAACATTATGAGTGCTCAATAAATATGAAATAATGAGAATGATGATGATGGATGATGGTGATGTCCTTGTGAATTCAAGAATGAATATGGGCTGGGCACAGTGGCTTATATCTGTAATCCCAGCACTTTGGGAGACCAAGGCGGGCAGATCATGTGAGGTCAGGCGTTGGAGACCAACCTGGCCAACATGGTGAAACCTTGTCTCTACTAAAAACACAAAAATTAGCCAGGCATGGTGGTGGACACCTGTAATCCCAGCTATTCGGGAGGCTGAGGCAGGAGAATCACTTGAACCCTGGAGGCAGAGTTTGCAGTGAGCTGAAATCACACCAGTGCACTCCAACCTGGGCAACAAAGCAAGACTCCGTCTCAAAAAAAAAAAAAAAAGATATATATATATATGTGACTGTGAGTCATGTGAGTCAATTGTGTCTATAACTGATCTGAATCAGTCAAAAGCCATTATACTTGAGCAGGAATGGGCTGTAAAAATACAGAGATGAGGCATCCAAAAATAGACTATAAAAATATAGAGATCAGCTGGGCACGGTGGCTCACACCTGTAATTCCAGCACTTTGGGAGGCCAAGGTGGGTGCATCACGAGGTCAAGAGATTGAGACCATCCTGGCCAACATGGTGAAACCCCATCTCTACTAAACATATAAAAATTAGCTGGGCATGGTGGCGCATGCCTGTAATCCCAGCTACTCGGGAGGCTGAGGCAGGGGAATTGCTTGAATCCAGGAGATGGAGGTTGCAATGAGCTGAGATCGCGCCACTGCACTCCAGCCTGGCGACAGAGTGAGACGCTGTCTCAAAACAACAACAACAACAACAACAACAACAACAATAGAGATCAGGCATCCCAAGAGGTGCCTATAGCGGTTAACCCACTATATCAAAAGGTTTTTTTTTTTTTTTTCTTCTTTTTTGAGACAGAGTCTCGCTCTTTTGCCCAGGCTGGAATGCAGTGGCGCGATCTCAGCTCACTGCAACTGCCGCCTCCTGGGTTCAAGTGATTCTCCTGCCTCAGCCTCTTGAGTAGCTAGGATTACAGGTGCCTGTCACCACACCCAGTTAATTTTTTTGTATTTTTAGTAGAGACAGGGTTTCGCCATGTTGACCAGGCTGGTCTCGAACTCCTGACCTCAGATGATCTGCCTGCCTTGGCCTCCCAAAGTGCTGGGATTACAGGTGTGAGCCACCATGCCTGGTCCCCAAAAGGTCTTTATTGAGTAAGTAGAGTGTTGGATGGGGGACCGGAAAGAGTTTCCCTCTCTGTGAAGTGCCAGAGGGTACATGCCTTCTCACCAAGTTCTTGGAATCATCCTGTTAATTTTTCACTCTGGAGTGTCAGGAGGAGTTCATATAAAGGGGTTATGCCCTTTCTCTGCTCCCTTGACATCTTTACCATGAGAGAGCCCAGAACAGTGGGAGGGCTAGAATATGCCCCTCCCCAAATATACACATTCAGCCTGGCCACTTCTGACATACTTAGGACTATAAAGGGTTTCCATGGAGGAGAAAAGTCGACCATTTTACTCCACGGAAATCCTGACTGCACAAGGAGAGTCGTTTCCAACCTCATTAGGCTCTGGATCTCTTAGGATCCTTCAGCTTCTTACCTCTTTAGCCCAAGAGGCTGTCCAGGTTATTTAGTCCTTAACTCTTGACCCCGTGGAATGCATATCCCCTCCCCAGGAGGCCCCCTGCCCCTCTTCCCTTCCCCCAAACCAGACGTATGTACCCACCCTAGGCTCCTATTCTCCATACTCAGGCACAAGTGTTTCCAGTAATCAAAAGCATTGGAGTCTTTCAAGATAAATTCAAGACTGGTTGAAGCAGAGAGGTGGAAACCGGGGCCCAGTAACTAAGCATGTATGGAGTCAGAAAAAGCCTAAGCGGCGCCACATCATCTGCAATGAACTGGGTTTATTGTTAGAGTTGGAGGTGGCTCCGTTACAGCAGCTGGGAACTATAGCAGGGAAGTGTGGGGAGGAGCAGAGCACAGCAGCACGGGGAGGGTGGAGCTAGGAAGAACACAAGGTGGGCTCATTTTGGTTTCCCAGTCTTTTGGCAGAGAAGGTAAGCCCACATGACTACCAGCTTCTGGGCTTCTCAGTCTGGCAGTAGTCTGGCAGGGCTGCTCACTGGCTTGCTTGGGGTGAGGTCCTCTCCTGGGGTGGTATTTTCAGCCCGTTTTCATTTCACTCTGTAGGAGTTAAGCTATGGCTCAGCTTCTTCTCCCTTTTTCCTTCCTCCCTCTCATTTTCCCTAAGTCCTCTGGCCTGGCCTCCACCTCTCAGATCCTCTGTCCAAGAGCAGGTTTGGAGAGGCAGCCAGTGTTCCCATTTCAGCTGCAGGATGGCATAGTGGAATGTTGGGGGAGTCACACATTGCTGGGGTGTCAAATGTTGGGATGTCAGGCAGTGGCTTATTTTTAACCCATTACACACCAGGCCACAGCAGATGACCACATGCACAGAAGCCAAGCAGGGGATGAGAAGGGATCAGGATAATTGAAATGGGGTGAGTAAAAACTTCAAAGAGTCAGGGAGTTTGGAAGAATTCTGGCACTGGGGCTTGGGCTCTCCTTGCCCTTTTGTGCTGTCTGGACACAGCCCTGGGATGTGAATGGTATAAAGCAGGGGCTGGGGGATAAGCTCCTTTCTCCTTTCACCAGTCTGTTGGTCTAAAGAGCTTCAAGTTTTAAATTGAGACATTCAGATACTGAGGGAAGCAGTACAACAGTGTAGCAGTGGGATACCCCCAGGCCCCTGCTAGAATTCAGACACTGGTGGGTGAGGAGATGGGGGATGGGAAATGGAGAAAAGGATGCAGCTCTGGGCACCTCACTGACAGTATCCTGCCCCCAGGTCACATAAATTACTATTGGAAATCCTTCCCGGGACGCCAAATAAATAGGTTGAGATAAAGAGGTCCCTGGAGTTGGGGATATAATCTCCCTCTACGAGGGAGGAGGTTGCTCTCTCAGACCCATCCTCAGTCCCCATTCAATACCAGCATTTGACAGTGCTAGGAGAGGCTTCTCAGGTATCAGATGCTATCTTATTCTAATTTTTCCCCTCCCCATCCTCCCCCTGTTAACTTTGGTTTGAGACCCCTCTCAGGAATGGATGACGGGGAGGGACAACCCCTCCCACTTAGCCCAGCCCAAGTCCCCACAACAAGACATCTCCCTCCCCTCCCCCTAGCTCCCATCTCCCTCAACCCCAAAGGACTCAGCAGTAGCCATTCTCTACAGGAGCTGGGGGAGTGGATCCTTGGGGAAGGGAGGGCGGCTCTTTCAGAACTCAATCTTGCAGGCAGGGAAGGACTCATCCTGCATGACCACAGTGCTGCTGCTAGCCAGGACCAGGACGTTCAGTTGCTGCTGCTGCTCATGAGTTTGTTGGTACCACTCACGAGTCACCTCCGTGTCATGAGTAGGGATCAGAGTCACCTAGGAGGGAGATAACACATGCCTGATGTGAGAACATGAAGGGAAGGTAGGTGAGGGGGAAGGGGCACCTGATGGTCTCAGAAGCAGCCCTGCTGCCCTTAGAAAAGGCCCATCCTTTAATAAATAGGGACTGTTCCACTATTGCCTCTGAGTGAGCTTTGACCAGACTACTTCCTTGGTGTCCTTTGCTACTCACCTGAAGATTCTCCCCCCACTGGGCCTTGCCCTCCAGCAGGGCATCCAGCACAGCCCGGCTTGGCTCTCCATTGGCAGGGTCATTCCCACTGACCACATAGTAGGATGCACGCACTCGACGGAAGAAGTCAAGGTCAGCAGTCTTGCCACTGCAGTGATTCGGGATGTAGGCGAGATCCACATATACAGGGGCACCAGAGCCGCCCTTGGAACTCAAGGCCACTGTAGAGACAAGCCAGGATTCATTGTAGAGGAAAAGTGGAACCCTTTTGGCAACCTTCCCCTTTCCCATTCCTGGAGTCTGACCAGCCCACACCCAGCCCTAACCCACACTCTCTGCCACGTTTCATGATATACGTACTCGGTCCTGCCTTGAGTCCATTGACTAGGCCTTTGGACATGGGGCTGTGTCCATCCTTTTCCTCTGCTGGGGTGACCTGGCTTGTAGTGCTGCGTGGTCGGGGTGGGGCCCGGGATGCTCGATCTGCAGGCCCTTTACCAGGGGTGGGTGAGCGTTTTCCCCGAAGATCCAGACGCCGTGCAGGGGACGCCGGCTTGGCCTTGCCTGGGGCCCTGCGCCCTACTCGCCCCTGAACCTTCTCCTTCTCCCGTAGCCTCTCTACTCTCCCAGACTCTGAGCTGAGCCCCTCGGGGTCAGCCATGCACACATCAGGGCGGGGAGGGGATGGGCGGGGGTCTGGCTGTGGGAGAGGGGGTGGGTCGTGGCCAGGCCTGGGGTGGTGAGTACCACCGACACCCCCAGCTTTGTCCACAGGCAGGAAGTCCCCGTCTTCGTCTGAGTCGAGGGCTGCCTCGGCTGTGATGGATGGGCACTCCTCAGTTTCTGGCGGGACATCAGAATCTGACTGTGAGGAGCCTGAGTCACTGGCTGACGTGGGGGGTGTCTCATCAGCCACAGGGCACGGGCCCCCAGTGGTCCCTGGCCCTCCTGCCCGACGCCGCCCCCCTCTTCCTACTAGTCGAGCTTCCTCAGTTGAGAGGTCGCTATCATCTGTGGATGGGGGCAGAGGTGGGTTCAGGAAGGATGGGGAGAGCTCCCCACGATGGGGCCGGGGCTCAGTGTCACATCCCTGGGGCCCAGCTTCGACCTCAGGAGAGGCACTGCTGGGTGGGCCCCCGGAGCCCCCTGCAGGACACAGTGGCTGCTCAGGGGAGGGCAATGTGTCAGGCCGGGAGCTCCTCTCAGCTCCTTCAGGCCAGGCCCCACGTTCCCAGGCAGGACAAGCCGCAGCCTCTTCGTTTTCAGCCTTGGCTGGGGCAGGGCCTGGGGGCTTAGGGCTGGTTTCAGTTGGGCCATTGGCTGCACAGTCATCAGAGGGACCCTGGAAGGGGCTTGGCTTCTCCATGGCTGCCCCTGAGCACTCCAGGTGGCACGGCAGGGTGCCATCACCCATGTCTCCAGGCAGGCCTGGAGCCGGAGCTAGGGCCAAGTCCAGTGAAGCTGGGGGTGCTGGGCTCAGAGGAGTGAGGTCCCAGAGGCTGTGGGCAGCTGGTTCCGTTCCTGGGTCCAGCTCTCCAGACTCCTGTGCTGCAGCCTCAAGGCCTGGAGAGAAGCGCTCAGCCACACTTGAAATCACAGGTGTGGTAGCTTCAGAGGAGGAGCCATCGGACAGGGCTGGTGAGGCAGGTCGTGGCAGATTGGAGAGGAGAGGGGCCCCAGGAGAGCTGGGTGATGGGAGCTGGGGCAGCGAGGAATCCAGGCTAGGGGCCTTGGTCACTTCCAGGTATTCATCATGCCGGGTTCTGGTGGGGGGTCCTGGAGCCAGAGCCAGAGCTCGGTCCCCAGAGAAGGCAAGGGAGCCACAGGGTGCTGAGCGGGGTTCAGCTGGAGAGGGTAGCTGTGGGGGAGCTGGCTGCAATGAGGAGAAGCCAAAGGCTGAAGCAGGGAAGTCCAGACTGGGTCGGGCAGGCCCCAGGTGTGAGTCCAAGGAAGGGCTAATATGTGCCTCAGTTTCTGGCCATAATGTGGGGGGCCCCATAGGAATGCGGTGAGGAGGACTTGGGGATTGGGCCTCTTTTTCTGGCTGTTCCCGAGCCCCCTTCTCCAGTTCTGAGTCACTAGTGCTGTCATCCCAATGACTCCGGCCTGATTCCTTGGGGGATGGGGACCTCCTATCTGGGCTGCAGCTCAGGATGTTACCATTAAGAGGGGGGCTTGGGCCTTTGCTCAGGATAGGAGCACGGGGGGGAACTGCAGGTGGCGTGAGGCTGGGCTCCACACTTGGCGCTGGCTCTGGCCTTGGGGGTACAGTGGGTCCTGCCAGGGCTGCATAGCTGAAGGTTGGAGTGTCAGATTGGAGGCTCTTGGGTGAGACAGGAGATGAAAGCTCCTTCTCTGCAGATGTGTTTCGGCCGGCAGCCTCCTCCTTGGTTGAGAGGCGTGGGGGCCAATCCCCAGCTGCTCCAAGTGGAGGCTCTCTAGTGGGGCATGCAGGGCCAAGCCCAGTAAGCATCATCTGCTCATAGATGTCTGCATACTGAAAGCTCCTCTCATCAGGATAGGGTGTGGGCTCTCTCTGCTCTGGCTCAGTCTGCTCAGGCTCCGTGGTGGCATGGCTTTTGCTGGCCTCTGGTACCTTTGAGCTGTGTGAGCTTTTGTCAGGAGCCTCAGCCCTACCTTCTTTTTCCCTTTCCCCTTCAGCCTTGCGGTAGTCCTTCCCCAGCGGGGAGTATGGCCCACCTTCCAACTCAGCTGCCCCCTCCTGCACTGCAGCCACCACACTGTCATACTCAGCTGTGCCCCAAGAGAAGGGTGCAGGAGTGTGGGGCTCTGGGGCAGGGGTGGGGGGACCTGGAGCTGGGGAAAGGGGTGGAGGGGGGAGCGGTCTGTCCTTGGGCACCCAGGGTGGGATGTCAGCCAGCCATGAGGGGGTAGTGGGTTCATTTTTCATGGGTGGCATGAGCTTAGGGTCTGGGATAGGACTCTCTTGTCCTGGGGCTGAAGGAACCCTTTGTCCAACCATCTCAGGTGGGGAAGCCAGAGGGGAGATGATCTCAAAGGGAGAGCGGGTCAGTTTGTCCTCTTCCTCTGGTGGCAACCCAACTGGTGATTCAGCAAGCCAGCGCTCCACCTCCAGCCCCTTCTGTGGGGAGGATTCCTGGAAATCCTTGAAGTCTGAGGCCCAGGGGCTCCGGGTTGTGTGTTCCCGCGGGGGCACTTCTTGCTCAACGTCTGGGCCCTCGTCTAGGAAAGTGCTTTCCCGTTCCTCAGTGTAGCGTGGGCGGGCCCCCTGACCATCCAGCTCGTGAGGGAACCAGACTTTCCGCTCACAGCTTAGCTCCCTCCAGTATGTGTCCTGTTCCAAGGCCACATCCTCTCTGCCTCTCCAATACCTATTGTCCTGCTCAGGAGATGTGCCCTCCCATGCCGGGGCAAGCTCTTTCTGTTCTCCAGCCGGCTCTTCTCTGGTAGGAGATGTTTCTCGCCACGCCTGGACCACATCCTGCCCCCTCCAGTACTTCTCTTCCTGCTTTCTGGCCTTGTCCTCCTGCACTAGGCTCTCTTCCAGGCCCAGAGCTTTGGTCTTCTCCAGAAGAGCTTCTAACTTCTCTTCCATGGCCTTGACCTTTTCTGGGGATTTTTCCTCTAGCATCTTTGGTTTCCTGGTTTTATCCTCCTGCAGTAGGCTCTCCTGCTCCTGAGTTTGGTCCTTCTCTTCCAGAGCCTTAATGTTTTGTTCCAGGGCTTCATCCTTCTGTCCCAAAGCCCAGTATTTTTGTTCTAAGGCCTGATCCTTCTTTTCTGAGATTTTATCCTTTTGTTCCTGGGCATGGTGTTTCTGTTCAGGGTCTTTGTCTGTCTGTTCTAGGTCTCTGCCCTTCATTTCAGTGACCGTGTCCTCTGGAGCCTTATGTTCAACACTTCTGACTTCTTGATCTAAGGTTTTTTCTTTCTCTTCTGGACTCTTATCCTTCTTTTCCAGGACCCGGTCCTTTTGTTCTAAGTCTTTATCTTTTGGTTCCAGAGCCTTGTCCTTCTGTTCCAGGGCCGTGTCCTTTTGTTCTAAGGCTTTGTCTTTCTCTTCTGGGATCTTATCCTTCTGTTCCAGGGCCTTGTCTTTTTTTTCTAAGTCTTTGTCTTTTGGTTCCAGGGCCTTGTCCTTCTGTTCCAGGGCTATGTCCTTTTGTTCTAAGTCTCTGCCTTTTTGTTCTAAAGCCTTATCCTGCTGTTTCACAGCCTCGTTCTTTATATCCAGAGCCTCATGTTTCTGATAGATGGCTGTATCCTTCGGCTCTACCACCTCCTTGTGCTCCAGAGTTTTGTCTTTCTGCTGTAAAACTTCATCCTTTGGCTCAGGTTCCTTCTTCTTCTGTTCTGAGGTTCTGTCTTTCAACCCTGGAACTCTATCTTCCCACTCGATGGCAATGTCCTCCAAGGCAGGGCTTGGCAAAGACTCAGGACTCTTGGAGAAGGAGCTCTCAGGTGTCAGAATGTGTTCACCAGGGCTTGTGATCGCCCCAGGTAAGTACTTCCCATTTCCTGAAGGTGTAGAGTGAGAGAATGAGCTGGCAGGTGATTTCCTGTCAAGGCTCTCATCTGTGATGTTTGTCTGTGCAGAGTATCGAGTCATCCCGTCTGTGGGAGGTGACACGGTGGCTGCATGGGGCTCTGGAACAGACATGGGAGCTGCGTGGTGAGAGATATCCTCGGCCTGCATCAGATGCCCCGTTTCTTCCTTCCCAAGGTTTAGTTCCCCAAACTGGAGGGTGCCAAGGCTTTCTGGAGAGAGTTGCTTAGAAGAGACATCCAGGGAGGTCTCCTTGCTGGGACTCTCTTCTGACAGAGAAAGTGACTGGGTGTCTTCTGGAGATACCTCTGGCCAACGGTCTGTGTGTAGGTACTGCTCCGTCAGGCCACAGGGAGACTTGGGGGTGGGCTCTTGGTTGGCAGTGTCTGGGGAGGCCACGCTGAGGACAGAAAGGGATTCTGCATCGTCAGGGGAGAGGCTTCTGTCAGGATATCTGAGCACCTCATCTTTCTGAGGTTTGACAGGTTCTTGGGGTAATGTCCTCAAACCTCCGGGAAGGGCTTCTGCTCCCAGAATTGGGCCTGTGGGCTCTCCTGCCTCCATAGTCTCAAAGACTATTGCTTTATCCTGCTCTGGCAACAGTTGAATGGTACAGCCTGTAAGTCTCTCATCAATGCTGACAGGTGCTTCCTGGGCCTGGGGGCTCCTGGGAGGAGGAAGCTTCTCTTCCTTCTCTAGTGTGCCCTCTTCAGGCCCTGGCTTGACTGTCTCCTCCGCAGCATCTTCCTTGCCCACACCTGGTGTGCGCTTCGTGTCTCCCCAGGAGTCTGCTTCCTGAAAGTCTTGGGGCTCAGACTTTTCTTCCACTGGGGACTGATGAAAGGGTGTGTGGGTGGCACTGGGTGGGCCAGATGGTGGAGGAGAAGCCATCTTCACTGTGCTGTCATCTGGGCTAAGGCACCGCTCCTCCGCTTCTCCAAGGGCTGGTTCCCCTGGATGTAGGGCATGCCCAGGGGCACTAAACACTGGAGCTCCATATTGACTGCGAAGTTTCTCAGACATCTCTACGTTTGCTGTCTCCTCCTCTTCCTCTTCCACAGCTCTCTCTCCGGACAAGCCTTTCCCTATGACCTCTCCTCTCTTCTCTGACTCCCCAGTCACAGAGAAGTCCTCACAGGGTGGTGACTTGAAGCCCTTGTCTTCTTCCAGCGAGGAGGTGGGTGAGATGGTACCCGCCGATGGCACATAGTCCAAGCCCTGCGTAGCTTCAGTGCGGGAGGAAGGGATGCTTGTGACTGTGTCAAGCAGCAGGGAGCTCTTGCCTGTCTCCTCTGTCTGGGGAGCTGTGAGGGAGGCCACAGATGGGTCCTCAGCCACTGATGTGGCAAAGGAAGAGAGTTTGTCACACTCAGTGATTGAAGTGGCTGAGGACACATGTTCCTCTTCAGCCAAAGGGGCAGCCACTATGTTAGTGGGGTAGGTGAGTTCAGTCTCTGGCGCTCCATAGACTTTGCCGGAGGTGGCAGGAACAGCACTATCGGCAGGTTGGCTGGCTTCGAATGGGCCAGCACCTTCCGGCCCGGGGAGGTCATATGTACTTGTGTGGAATCTGGGTGGAGCTGGGCGCTCCTCTGGCTCATCGTGGATCTCCTCATCTGAGATGGTCTGCTCAGTCTCTGAGTAGCCGGGGATTGTCTCATCCTGGATGTAAGAGACATGCTCAGTGGCTCCTGCAGGTGTGGTCAGGCTGCTTAGGAATGACGAGGTCTCCTTCTCAGGGGCCTTGCCCTGGAGTCCCAATTCCCGACCCCCAAAAGCCTCCCTGCTTCTTGGAGTTACCTTCAAGGCTTCCTGCATATGTTTTTGGTAAAAACCCTCAGCTTTTGTCGCGTCCTCTTCCTCCTCATCTGAAGGGTGTACCTCCTCCATTTCTTCTAACTCAGCCTTTTCTATCACATCCTCCTTTACTTCAGGTTCACTTTCCTCTCTGGCTTCTGTTCTGTCTGGGAGCCCCTCTGCTTCCCTCTGTTTCTTTTCCTCCCAGGTATCTTTCTCTTCCTCGGTTTCAGCCCCAGAGTCTAGGCCTCTGTCCTTGCTGCCTTGTTCCTCAGGGACCTCTGGGACAACCTCTTTCTCCTTCATCACATGTTCTTCTTGTCCCAGCCCTGGAACAGAGGCTGGTGTTGCCTGGATAGCTGTACTTGGGGGTCCCTCCTCTGCAGTGTCTAGAGGGAATGGCTTATCTCCTAGTCCCACGTCCCTTTGTTCAGCCAGTAAAGCCCTCTCCTCACGCTTCATCTCCTCAAAGTCCTGTGTGAGGTCCTCTGGTGAGGACAGGACCAGCTCCCTGTGCCCACTGATGGTTGGGAGTGGTACAGCCCCCTTCTGGGCTGGGGGTGTCCGGGGCTCGGAAGACAGCTCCTTCTCCCCACGGACAGCACGGCTCCTGTCTACTTTGACTCTTCCAGGGGCCTTGGCTTTGTAGAGGGTCTTACGTACCTCAGGAGTAAAGGGCTTTAGGTCTGGCTTGGAAATCTTCTTGACCTCAGGTTTGGTATCTTTCCTCTTCTCCTCCTTCTTGGCATCCTTCTTCTCCTCCTTCCTTCCTTCATCCTTCTTGAGCTCTTTCCTCTCCTTTTTGATCTCTTTTTTCTCTTTATCTTTTTTTTCTTCCCCGCTTCTTTCCTTTTTTTTTCAGTCTTGTTCTCTTTCCTCTCCTTTTTTGATCTCTTTTTTCTCTTTATCTTTTTTTTCTTCCAGCTTTGATATCTTTTCTTTAAGGTGTTTTTTCCCTACCTTGTCTTTGATCAGCTTTCGCTTCTCTGCCTTCAGTGCCTCACTTGACTCTGTCCTCACCCTCTCAGGCTTGGTAGGCTTCTCTGGGGGCTTCTCAGATGACTCTTTTGCCTTCTTCTCTGTTTTGGCTAACTCCTTGGCCAGCTCTGAGCGGGCCTCCTTGGCTCCCTCTTCCACCACCTCCTCCCGTTTGGCCAACTTGCTCACGGCTGTCTTGGTAGTGGCTTTGAGGCTCTCCTTGCTGTCAGCCCGCTGTTTGATTTTGCTGGGCTTAAGGTTGCTAGGCACAGCCCCAGAAGCCAGGTCCTTCTGCGTGGCCACAGGGTAACGCAGGAAGTCCAGATGCCGAAGCTTTTCCAGGCCCTCCAAGATCTTGTTTTGGGGAGCATTTCCTGGAAAAAGCACACGCACAATCTTCTCAGTGGGGTTGGCTGGTAGCCAGACCACCAGAGCAGTGATAGAGGTAAGGTAGGGCACGGAGATCTCAGCCTCCTTTCCATTGGCCAGCACGATGCCTGTCTTGGCTTTACTATTGCCTGCCCACTTTTGCATGAGGAACTGCATCTCCTTGCTGTCCTTGACAGGGTTGAGGACATACATGTCCAGCCGGCCCACACCCATTTTGTGGAAGAGGGTCAGTGGCTCAATGGTGTTGCTGACCACACGATACAGAGGCTCAGCCTGGATGCCCAGGCGGTTTAAGTGCTGCAGAGTGAGGCACGCCTCCTCAATGCTGCGCTTGGCTTTCCGGGAGGCATCAGGAAGCCGCAGCTTTTCAGGCACGTTGAAAAAGACAACTCCAAGCTCAGGGGAGATAAGGTTCTTCACCCAGTCGCTGTAACTGCTAGAGCCCTGGGACTGCTCCTCCTCTAGCTCCGCCACTTTGCGCTGCAGTAGTCCATTGATGCCTGGCAGGTTGTCTGCCCCAATGTGTGTGAGTAGCACCGAGTCAATGCGGTCCAGGTGCCGCACCAGCTTCCAAAAGCAGGACTTGCGATCAGAGCCACCATCCACCAGGATGTTGAAACCATTGACAGCAAAGAGGGCAGAGTCCCCACGACCACCTGGGAAGATGTAGCAACAAGGCTTGGAGAGCTTGAGAAAACCCCCTGACGTGGGGGGCTCTAGCAGGTCAAACGGGGATGGCACGTCCACAGTCTCAGAGACATACTCGGAGAACTCAGCCACGCCATCCATGGTGGGCAGCGTGGGCTCAGGGTTTAGCCGGAGGTGCAGGGTCTCTTGGGAACTGGATAATCCCAGGTGGCTCCAATCACCTTCCCCTAAGCACGACACGGTGAGGAAGGCCTGGATCCCAGGGTCTCTATTGCTGAGCAATTGGGAGATCTAGAAGAATAGGAGATAGAAACCTGATCAGGTCACTAGAGTTGCTGTGGTCTGACTCAGATTCAGTACCCTAATCTTCACCTCTCTCCAAGCTGAACTCTTACCTTTTCTGCCAGGAACCCCCATGGTCAAGCAACATGAGACTTTCCCTTAGGTCCCTCCCACAGCTCTAGTGCTGCCCTTTCTCCTGGACACTCTGGCATGGAACTTACCTCGGGGTTGTGAAGGACCTGGGCAAAGTTTTCATAGGAGTAGGTGCCACTCTGTAGGACGAGGTCTCCCCCGGGCTCTACACTTTGCCCACTCAAGATTAGTAGTTTATGAGCTGATGAGCTGCTAAGAAGATGGTGAACCTGGAATGGAAGAAGGGCAGTGGTCACACATCTAGGAAATCCAGGGGAAGGCAATGAATGGCTCCTCAGTACCTCAAGAACATGCTCCCAACTGGTGTCCCTCACAACACCTCCAGAGTGGGCTGGGGACAATAAGTCAGCGGAGATGGCAGAGAGAGGAATTCTTGGCCTAATAGTGGTAGCACTGGCAAGGGTGGATATAGCACTTGCATGAGGCCTGCTTGGCAAGGCACGGGCCCTGGCCTTACCTCAGAGCTGATGCTGTCTGCACTGGGATTTACCAGGATGATGGTCTCTAGGATCTCACTCTGGTGGCAAAGGGTCCTCTGGCCTGAGGGAGAGATGTAGGAATTTATGTTGAGAATAGGTATAGAAACTGTGGTGCAGGAGAGGAAAGAATGTGCTATCAGGAAATGGGGCTTAGAGGAAAGAGAAACTTGGGTATCCTTAGGCTCTGTCACCTTGGATACTGCTGAGTAAGGTCTAGGAACTGGCTCCTCCAGCCTTTCCCTTAGAGGGCTTCCACCTCCCCTCTCCCGCACTGGCTGTCCTCTCCTTCCCTTCATCCACCACACCCCCTGCTGCCTATGCCCCCACCCCTCTGCCTGGAACTATGGTCTCAGACTGCCCTGTTGACAAGAAGCTTTTGTCCTTCTCGAGCACTAAGCTCCTGGTGCTGCCTGGGGATGGGGGGCTCAGCTGGAGAAGAGGGCCCCTGGGATGATGATCCTCACTTCCCCTTCTCCTTCCTGGCTTGCCTCTGCCCTGGGGTTTCCTGCCAGCAGAGTGTCTAGAAATAAGGAAATAGGAGCTTCTGTGTGGTATCTATAGACTCCCTACCCTTCTTGCCATCCGAGTCCAGAATTCCTGTTCCAGAAGACCCAGAGAAGCCTGTGCTATGTAAACTTTTGGGGTTTTATGATTCAAAGAATGGACATAGGACTATAACTTCCTGTTCTGTCCTCTGGTTCCTCAGAGGCCAAGCCTGCACTAATACACATGCATACAATCATATTGTTCCCACTCAAAAGTTTTCACAGCACCCTCTTCTACCTCATCTTCATGTCCCAAGTTTCAGAGAGGCCAGATTCACTACCCCACAACCTATTCCTTGTGAACAGTTTCTTCTCTCATCTTTGCCCCTTTCCTAGGGGCCTCTACCACGGACATGGGGAGTGAAAGGTTCTTGAACAAGAAACATATTAATAAGGAAGGAGAGATTCAGGGTGTTCCCCAGGCCATGGAGTAGATAAGGCATCCCCGAATCCCCTATGTCCCTTCTCCAGCCTCACATGAAACACCAAGCAATTCAGCAAAGAAAGAAAGTGGCAAATCAGACAGAAGATGCTGAAGAAGAATGCTGCCATCCCCTGCACCTGCCCTTCCTCTCCCAACCTCCTGTCCAATTGCAGTACATAGTGGCATTAACCTAACAGAGCATCCAACAGATGGCAGTGGGCTGTCTGGGGGATACTAGTGGGAGGGTTCATAATTTGTCCCTTAGACCCTCTTCTGTGACCCAGCTGTCTCTTCTTTCTGGGGCTTGGACAAGAGAAGCCTGGGGCCAGGGCCTTTGTTAAGAGGAAGAGCCATGGTGCCAGGATCAGGCAGATCTGGCAGCACAGGGCTGCAGATGCAGCTGTGGGGGAAATGAACGATGGATGGTGTCGGAAGACCAAACCCCATACAGGGTGGGTTGGGCCAAAGGGGAATTCATGGGTTCCCTTCTATACACTTGAGAATTGAGGGAACATTTGAGATAAATTCAGAGGACAAGAGCCACCTCAGATGTAGGCAAGGGCAGGGCTTGGGGCAAGTGAGGGATATCAAGGTTCGGGAAGCTGCCAGCCTTAAGTAGTTCAGATTTAGAAGGGCAAGAGCTCCCTCCACACAAATAAGGTCACAGATTTGAGGTAGGAGGGTCAGAAAGACAAATATCTATAGCACACACTGATTTGCTTTCTATCTACCACTCCCCACCCCCAACCATTCCTCACGATCCCCATTTATCACCACAAGACTTCTATGATCCCAATTCCTGTCCTGACCTAAGGTCCTATTCCTCACCTTATCCCTGGGAGTGGTTCTGACCTGAAATTACATGGTTTATATCCTTTCTGTGCCTCTGTTTTTCAGGCCTGGGAGAAAGCCGTTTCTTCTGCTCTCCTGGCTCTCTCACTAAAGGGAACTGACTCGTTTTTTCCTTTTTCTTTGGAGAGGACCATCTTGTGAGGCAGGGGCACACGGTGCTAGGCCAGTGCTGGAGTGGGGGGTGGGCAGCGGTGCGGAGGCTGAGCAGGCAGGAGGGCAGGTGTCTCCGCAGTGAGGCAGAACGGGAGGGGGGCCGGTTTGGGCAGCTGCAGTTTGCCGCAGTGTGTGAGTGTGCGCGCTGAGCTCTGGCTCCGGCTCCACCCCCACCCCCCACCCCAGCATGACAAGTCATTTTCTTGGCTGCTTCTGCATGGGGGGTGGGGATGGGGGGATGCAGAGAGAGAGAAGAAACTGGATCCTCTGTTCATGAGCCCCCATCTTGGGAAGAGAAGCAGAGATGGGGTGGGGGTAGGGCTGAGACTGGGAACCTGTGAGGTTGACACGACGGGAAATGCAAGGCAGCCACTGGGGAGGGAGTTCTCCGTCTCCAGACTGGCCTCAGCAGGGCCAGAAAGGGGGGGTTTAGAGTCCCAGTCTAAAGCTAGCCACCGGGAATAGGGTAGGGGGAGCCCAGTGCAAACCGGTTGATCTGTGCGGAGGCGAGGCGCAAGCCAGGTCTTAGCGACCCTTTCCTCCCTTCTTTTCCATAGTGTCCCCCACCTTCCCTTACTTGGCAAAAACTCACTGCCCTGCTCACCCCCAGCACAGGAGCAGCTGAGCAATCCAGCAGCTGACACCCAGGGGCCCTCCCATTAGGCACATTCCCATAACATCCCCCTTTCTCTCAGATTCTTCTGCCTCTGACCAGAAACATAGCCCCCAAATTCCTCCAGCACCCTGGGCTGCCAGGCAGAGCCAGTGGCACCATCCTCTGTTGCTGTCCCAGGCTGATGTCTCCCACCCCCGCCCAGCTGGAGAGGTGGACTGTCACAGCCCCTGGTGGCCTCTGGTTCTGGGTCCAGGCTGGGCCCACAGCCAGTAATGTTCATCTTCTCTCCCTATTTCTCAGCCTGCCTTCTGCCACTGGGCTAGTTCCAGACGCATCAGATTAGGTACCAAGCAGCACCCTTTCCCTGACCCCCACCCCACCTCCCTATCACGGTGTATCCCCAGATGCCAAGCCCTTTGGTTCGGTTCTTACCCTGGGGTGTAGGAGGAAGCCTCTCATGGAGGCGGCAGCTCCGGCCTCAGCCGGCAGCTTCAGGGAAGAGTCTGCAGCACTTGGGGTGGGAGTGGGGGGGGGGGGTGCTTGATGAGGAGGGCGGTGCCAGGGCGGGGAAGAGGGGCTGGTCGGTGACGAGGCACTGGAGACTTAACTGTTTCTTTGCCTTCACGACATCCGTGCTCTAGTGCTTTTGCTTGGCTCTGTGGGGCTGAGGGATTGTTTAACAGCTCAAAGAGCCTCTACAATGTCCTCTGGCCCACAGGACCTTTCTCTCCAAACCCTGCTTGGTTAGGAAATACTCTTTTAGCATCAGCCAAAAGACCAAAGCCCCATGCTAGGGCACAGAGCAAGGCTATAGGAGGCATGAGCTGCGTGGGCTCTCCCCCTTCTCTTAGAAACCATCTGCTGCCTCTCTTCCTCAGATGGACCCAGGGAGTGACCTTCAGTCCCTGGAGGAGCAGGAGACAAAGGCTATGGGCCCAAAATCAGGGGGTAGGGGTGGGGAACTGCTTAAGAGAAAGGTTGGGGATGGGGAGATGTGCTGCCTTCTTCTGAACCTCAGCCCTACAGAAACCAAGGAGGGCAGAAATAAATCTTATTTTAGGGTTAGAGGGTAGTTTGAAATTCTGGAGAGGACACATGGTCCCTAGCCTGCTGGGGTGGGGCACAGGGACCCTGAGAGCTACAAGAAGTTCTGTGGGAATGCAGCATAACACAGTAACCACACAGGCACTGATTCTTGGGATTCTTGAGTCATTGGGTATGAAGAGACAAGTCCCTGAAGGGACAGGGAGCTTTCTGCCTTAGAGTGAAGGAGTTAACAAGCACCAAAACAGATCACCAGGGCCTCCGGCCCAAGCAAGGTTGTAGGCCAATTATTAAATGTAACAGAAGTACTCTTAAGATTAAAAAAAACAACAACCACCCTATAATGACTTTGTAGGGTAGTTGGGTTCCTGCTCTCTCCTTGTCTCTTTGCCATCTCTGTATTATATTATTTTGATCCTTCTAATGTTGATCCTGTTTCCCTTAGTCTCTACCTCCGTCTCAGATTTAGTAAAGTGTTCTAGGACTCAAAGGAAGGATCTGGAGAGCGATGGCACTTCCTTCCAACCTGAGGATGCCACGCTCTTACATAGTCCTTCCCTGCCCTCTTCCCATCCACCCTCCCCAGTCCTGGCCAGCTCCTAAGGCCTTCCTCACAATCACAGCCGCCCACTCACACCCCAACACTAGCCCCACCCTTGCCCCAGGCTGCCAAGAGCTACTTTTGAAGGTCAGAGAAGCCAAAATAGTCTGTGCTCTCAGCATCCCCCTTAATTGCAGCCACAGGAGAGGAGGACCTGAGTCACTAGTACTCTTGGGGGTTGAGGGGACAAAAGAGGAGCAATCCTTGCTCAGATCCGGGGATGCAAATCTGCAACAATGGCAACAACCCCGTTTGGGCGGCCATCTGCAGAGATACACAGGGAACAGGCTGAGTTCCGAGCATCACAAAAGGGAAATATCCCTCTTCTGCAACTTCATCGTTCTTATTTCCTCCCACCTCAAGCCTTCTATCTCCTCTCTGCTTTCTAGGGCTTTCTGGAGTGTGTTAGGAGGGAAACTTGAGTAGACATTTAGTTTACGAACAAAATAACATTTCCCAGACCAATACAGAGCCCACCCATATTCTCAGCTGCCACCCCCAAGGGCCACACCCTGGGCATGGTGCCAACTCACAGTGGAGTTTTCCTTCAGCCTTCACCCTCTGAACAGCTACCCACCACAACCAACTCTCCACCTGCTGTATTCCTAGGCTCTGCTGCAATGAAATGGTGAGATGCCAAAGAAGAAAGAGAGGCTTGAGCTGAGATACAAACTAAGATACGAAACCCCGGATTTGAGGCCTGATCCACCATTTTACTAATCATGCTGCTAAACAAGCGACTTAACCTCTCTCAGAGCCTGCTTCATAAACTGTGAAATGAGTATAATATTAGTACCATCCTCCAATAATGCTGTGAGGTTTGAATTGTATAAAAGATGAAAAAAAAATGCTTCTTCATTCCTAGACTTCCAAATCTGCAATGTACAAATGCCACTGGAAGTCTTTCTCCCTTTTGTGAAAGATTTCTGAGAGGTCATCTAGGTGATCAAGGAAATCATAAATCAGGATCTCAGACCAGATCAACTCTGGAGAATTCTTAGCTCCCAGGTAAACCTAGAACTAAAGATGCCAGCAGTATGAGACTTGAAGTCCTATTCATGTCCTTGCTTTCCCATTTCAGAGAGCAATGCAGACCCCGGTTCTAGGGGTTAATGAGCTGCTGTATTAATTCAGGATAACTTTTGTATTGGTAGAAGTAATAGAGCTATCACTTCCTAAGTCCATCAGTGGAAATGGAGAGTCAGACCAAGGCCTCCAGATTGGTCCCTCAGCCTGTATTTTTATTTATTTATTTATTGAGACGGAGTCTAGCTCGTTGCCCAGGCTGGAGTGCAATGCCACGATCTCGGCTCACTGCAACCTCTGTCTCCTGGGTTCAAGCAATTCTCCTGCCTCAGCCTCCCAAGTAGCTTGGATTACAGGTATACGCTACCACCCTTGGCTAATTTTTGTATTTTTAGTAGAAAGAGCATTTCACCATGTTGTCCAGGCTGGTCTCAAACTCCTAACCTCAAGTGATCCACCCGCCTCAGCCTCCCAAAGTGCTGGGATACAGGCATAAGCCACCATGCCCGGCCCTGTGTTTTTTAGTCTTAGAATATTAGTTATGAATTATGAACCCCCTTCTATTTCCTATAGGTATCCAGTAGTAAAAGAATCAGAGAGTTATTGAAACTTAGTTTTCCACTGTCCTAATTGTTTCTGAATTTGTATTAGAATGCTCGGAAGATCCAGATTTTTTGTAGGGGTTAGAAAGTCACCACTGGAGAGACTACCTGGTGCAAAAATCACTTTGAAAACTTTTACCAGACTTGACCACTAGAAGGAGCTGGGCCACTGACTCTTTATCAGAGGGTCCCTTCTTTTCTGTGTGTGGGTATGTCGTGTGGGTATGTCAATGTGGAGGGTGCAGTGCCTAGGAGTAATTGCACTCTCCTTGTCACTGTAGGGTACATTTTTGTCTGCTTTCTCAGCATTTTGGCCCAGGGCTTGAGGATAGGTGATAGGAATGGTGGCCCAGCCCGTGCGTGGGGTAGTCAAGCCATAACGCACTAGCATATCCCCTTGAGCTCATCCCAGCTGCCTGGTCCCCTTTGCGTCCTTACTAACAGACGGCTGAAAGGAGGGGCAGTGTCTGCAGCTGCTCTGGGCTGACTGTTGTTTGTGGGGACAGCTGAAAGAGGAGCCAGCAGGGGTGGGGCTGTGGCTGTCTTGAGCTGTATGGGTTTTTCCAGGAAATTCTCTACTATTCTCCTGTGACATAGACAGACCATGATAAAAATGTCTAAACCTAAAAATATTCAGTATGCCAAAGTAAGCTCTGATCTAGAGTACATGGCCCTAAGCCCCTTGAGGACACCATAGCCAAACTCTTTGATGGAAAGGGCCTAGTAGGTGTTTATATATCAGTGTTTGTTTCTAAGAAGTGCCTGAGAATAACTATGTATTTCCCTGTGTCTTCCCAAGTAGCCCTGCATCTTAATCTGAAGAATGGCTAAGTACTTTGGTTTAAATTATTTTCATTTCTTACATTATTCCAGAAAGCAGCTTACTCTCAAGTCTCTGTAGCCAAAAGGACAAGGTTAGAGAATTCAGTGTGAATTATTGACATCAGCAGATAATCCCCAAACTTCTGTTCAGTCATTAATTTCATCCTCTGTCATCCCTGTATCCGGCCTTGCACTAAAGCTCCTAGGAGTACTAAGTGGTAAAACTGCCGATTTTCATCATCAGCGATAATGGAGGAAGCCATGACATGAGTAATTCTAAACAGAAGCATTCTCAAAAGAGTGAATAGCCTTCTTTACAGGAAGCCAGTCACATCAGGAAGATGTCAGCCTCACACACACATATATATTTTTTGAGACAGAGTCTCGCTCTGTCGCCCGGGCTGGAGTGCAGTGGCCGGATCTTAGCTCACTGCAAGCTCTGCCTCCCGGGTTTACACCATTCTCCTGCCTCAGCCTCCAGAGTAGCTGGGACCACAGGCGCCCGCCACCTCGCCCGGCTAGTTTTTTTTTTTTTTTAGTATTTTTTAGTAGAGACGGGGTTTCACCGTGTTAGCCAGGATGGTCTCGATCTCCTGACCTCGTGATCCACCCGTCTTGGCCTCCCAAAGTGCCGGGATTACAGGCTTGAGCCACCGCGCCCCGCCAGCCTCACATATATTAATATAAAATTGCTGTATATATTCCTAGGCTAATGGAGCTTTAGTCATATTAGCCTTATTTTCTCCAACTTCCTAGCAGCATCTATAAGCATCAGTGATCAGGAAATGATCAAAGATTTGGCAGTTAGGAGCAGTGGAAAAGGAGGAGAGGTAATTAAGGAAAGGTGACTACTATACTGGGTAATTGAGAATTATCTGTATAAGATATGAATTCAATCATTCAGTTGCAGTGACTGTTGACCTGGATGGATTTTATATTCCATTAAGCTGCATGGATTGGTGTGTCAACATTTTCCAATAACATAACAAGATACCTAGTTCTTTTTTTTTTTTTTTTTTTTTTTTCTGAGATGGAGTTTTTCTCTTGTTGCCCAAGCTGGAGTGCAATGGCATGATCTTGGCTCACTGCAACTTCCGCCTCCCAGATTCAAGCAATTCTCCTGCCTCAGCCTTCCGAGTAGCTGGGATTACAGGGATGTACCACCATGCCCAGCTAATTTTGTATTTTTTAGTAGAGACGGGGTTTCTCCATTGGTCAGGCTGGCCTCGAACTCCCGACCTCAGGTGATCCCCCCGCCTTGGCCTCCCAAAGCATTGGGATTACAGGCGTGAGCCACTGTGCCCGGCCTTAGCTCTTTTATAATAGCATGTAGAGCTTTCCTTAGTCACCTCACAGATATCTGTCATGGAATGGTAGTTCCTAAAATCTTATTTTCTCAAATCTCTAACCCACCCAGTCTTCCCACCCAGCAGAATGGGAAACTGCATTATGTGAGCTTTGATTTGGGCCAAATCTCAGAGTACAACTTGATCTTCTTGTAGCAGTAAATTCAGGAGCCCCTTCCTCCACTCTGGATTTGATGGTGCCCATCATCGTGTAAGTACCAGGATTCCGTTGTGCCCTGGAGAGCTGTTGGCTAAGCCAAAGCAGGAACCAGAAACCCTGAAACCTGTGCAGCCTAAAGAAAAATGCTAAGCAAGGGTCTAGGAAGATGAATGGGGGATTCTGGGGTGTCTGTAAAGGGAAGCAGGGAGACCGGGGTATGCAGAAAGGGGAACACAAATGAAGAGAGTGAATTTTTGCATGAGAGATGATTGATCACTAAGAGGAATCCCTCGTTTCTTTAGTGCATGTCAACAGCTATCCACAAACAATCCTCTTCTCAGGGAGAAGTTATGTTCTCCAGGCTCCTTCCACTATCAAACCATGTCTGCAAAGTATATTTGGTATGTGGGGACAGCTATGGAATTCCATGACTTTCCTCCTCTATAAAGTTCCTCCCTTCTCCTCCACCCAAACATCCCGCAAGGCCACTTCTCCCAGGGAGACTGGACCACTGCTCTTCTGTGACCAGCTCTTACCCAAAGGACTGAAATAAAACATTAGTCCTAACCTTTGACCTCTGAGGAGAAGTGAGCTAGATGCCGGGTAATGAAGAGTCTCAATTGTTGGTTCAAGTCAAAGGATGACAGGTCAACGTTCCAGGAGAGAATCCCTGTGGGAGAAAAACAAAGAGGGTTCCGGATAAGGTTGAGGGTTGTGGGGTGGTGAGACTGCAGGAACACTTTCAAGTTCATAGAACAGGTAAGGAGACGGAGGGTATATGGACAGTTGCCATGATCAGCCTCAGTGATGTCTCAAAGAAAGGTGGCTAGTAGTGGTATCTTTCTCCCAGTTTACACCTTTCCTAGGCTTTGCCTGAGCCAGAGGGACAAGGACAGAGTTTAGACTAAACTCAGTCATTAATGAGTTTATAGGTAGGAATTTTCTTGTAAGGTTCCCCAGTTGTGGTGGAAGTGACACCTAAGGGCCTATTCCCAGATACTGAGGGCTACCTTCCCCACATTTACAGCTAAGTAGGATTCTAGGTTCACCTTCTATGCTCCCTTCCTTGTCTCCAGCCCTCCACAGCTTGCTTCCACCCGCAGATGGCTCCGCAGCACTGCACCACAGCCACAGGCACAGCACTGGGGAGGGAGGTGAGGACTTAGGAGCTGGTAGCCACGAAGGTCACTTCGTTGTTGGCTGCTGGCATTCAGAGATTTGAGATTTGTACGGGGCGTTCAGAAAGCTCCCCGTGCTGGCTCAGGGACCATAAAGAAGATACAGCAAGATAGGGGCGTGGATTCTCCAGGGGATGGTGAGGACTTTCAGGACGCCTGGTCCAAAACACTGCGGAGGAAGGTGTGACCAGGGGGGCCCCAGGGGCTGCACAGAGCTCCGCTGCCTCAGGGAGACTGCGGAACACCACGGAGTGTGCGGGAAGGATGGGCAAGCGAGATGTTAGTAGAGCGAGAGCATACGGACACATGGCATGGAAGATGCAGGTGACAAGGGTGCAGATCTTAGGAAGTGCCCACTGGGGATGGAGATGCAGACGTATGCATTGGGAGTTGAATGCAGAAGGCGGAGAAGCACAGGATGGAGATGCCTGAAGCACAGCCAGAACAGTGGCTCACCTTGTTCAAGGTGGGCCCGCACGGCCCTCAGCTGACTCTCTGTACCGATATCGCCGATCACAATTAGCAAAGAGTGCTTCTGCAGGTCCCAGCGTGCAGTCGCCACCGCGGCTCCGGCCTCGAACAGCGGCTCCGCGGGGTTCTGAGCCAGCGGTGCTCCGGGACTTCGGAGCCCCAGCCCCGGAGTCGTCTCCATGGCAACGCCGTGAGGCCGCGCAGGCCCGGCCTCGGTCTCCATGGAAACACCGGCGGAGTGTTAGGCCGGCAGCGTCCGCTGCAAGGAGAGTGCGAGCTGTTCTTAAAGGCTGGCGGCAGGTGCCGTTCATTGGCTGCTGCCTGTCAGGGGGCGGGGCACAGGCGCCGCAGGGGCGGGCCAGGGCCGGAGATGGAAGCTCCTGCTCTGCGGTCTCGCCAGGCCCGAGGGTGGTGGCCGCCTCCTCCCTCCCACCACGCCCTCCCCAGTACCCCCAGGAGCTTCCACTTAGTCTTGAGCGGGGGTGGGGTCTCTGGGGGACCCATTGGAGGGGCGAGGCGGTTGCCTTGGCGCCGGAAGAAGCTTCTAGTTAAGATGTGTCCCTGATCAGTATTGTCTGGCAATTCCGCAGCCTCGCCCGAACTGAGGGGAGCCATCTTGTCCCTCTCTGTCTTAGAGTTTGTATCGTTGCCTCCATCTGTGTCTGTGTGTCTGTATTATCGTTGTTTGGCGTTTTTGTTTTTTTGTCACTTCCTGCCTGGGTCCTGCCCGAGGTCTCCATCCTCGGCTTCCCTGTCCTTGCCCCAGGCCCTGGGAGTGCTCTGGAAGGCTGCGCAGTTTTGGAGGGGACAGAATGACCTTCCGGCCTTGAGTCCCTGGTGAGTTGTTATTCTGAAGATAGCAGTTGGCTGGCTAGTCTCCATCTCTGCTGAGTGCAGGACTCGAGTGCAATGAGCTCAGACTGCAGCAAGGGGGATTTGAGTAAAACCTGAGAAAGACGTTTTCATCTTCAAGTGATGTGACAGTGAGACGGGTCTCCCTCAGGAGACTGTTGTATTACTTCCCCCCTCCCCGCTCCCGGGAGTTCTTAAAACAGAAGGGGCAATGTTTGCCCCAAAGAAGAGGTTGACAGTTCTAAGATCAAAACCAGAGAGGTTGGGAAAGGACTGAGGAGGCCTTGCACTGTTTTATGACTGACTGGAACATCTTTGTAAAAATGTGCTGTTAGTCTAGTCTCCCCCGTTCCTCAGTGTACCTCTACCTCCTCCACACACCAGTCTTCTTTTACCCAGGATACCGAATCATTCTGTGCATGTATGTATGGGACCGCCTATATTTCACCCTAGAGCTCCAGCAGCACTTGTTTTTTTTTTTTTTTTTTTTTTTTTTTGGTCCCGTTTGCCTTCGCTTTGGAGATAGTAAAGGGAAGAAAGGAGCACAGTACCAGATTCAGCAAGGCTGCCTGTGAGCCACATTTTCATTGGGCAGTGTCTGCATGTTAAATACTTCACAGTGGCCGGGCTCAGTGGCCCACGCCTGTAATCCCAGCACTTTGGGAGGCCAAAGTGGGCGGTTCACTCGAGGTCAGGAGTTCAAGACCAGCCTGGCCAACATCGGGAAACCCCGCCTCTATTAAAAATACAAAAATAAGCTGGGCGTGGTGTTGGACGCCTGTAATCCCAGCTACTCCGGAGGCTGAGGCAGGAGAATCACTTGAGCCCCGGAGGCAGAGGTTGCAGTAAGCCAAGATGCACTACTGCACTCCAGCCTGGGTGACAGAGTGAGACTCTGTCTCAAAACAAAATAAAACAAAAACTTTACGGCAATCCTGGTCCCTACCAGGGAGCATGTGTTACAGGAAAACAGCCAGTCCACTCTGCAACCAATTTGGACATGGCCCTGAAAATCCTTTTGCAGCAGAAAGGGGAAAATAAGAGTACTGGCAGAATGTCAGATGGTGGGGATGCCTCACCCTCTAGTCTTATGACTATGACACATGAGACAGTGTTCCGCTGTACCTCTGCCCCACCCCACCCCCCACTATTTGTGGATCTGAATCTGGAAAAGAGCTTGGAGAGATGTACAGGCCTCCTTTTCTGCAATCAGAAACAGAGTACCATGTGGAGGCAGAGAGCCAGAATAGGTTGTGGGGAGAAAGAGACAGTTTCCATAGCAACTGTAGAGATGAGGCCTCTAACTAGCACAGGGTCTCAGTATAAAGGTCAGCAGTAGTTAACCAAAGATTCTGCTTTCATCAAGTCTGACAAAGAGACTAGACAAGAGATCTGAATGGTATAGGGAAGGATCACACACTGATTAGATTAGATGGTAGGGGCAGAAACTCAGCCTTGTGATCTCAGGCCCTGCTAAAATTGGGTTTTATTAATTACAGTGCAAATGTAGATTATGGTAGTACCAAAATCGCTTATGTGTGCTGGATGAGTATCTTGCAGGCTTATTGCCAAAGGCTGACAATGTCACTGAAAGATTGGCTATAGGTGTCTGTTAATCATCCTCCTCTTTCCTTGGTTAACAGTATTCCAGCCATTCTACTGGGTGATGAGTGCAGTATGATTATGTTGTCAGAATATATATATATATTTAGAGACAGAGTCTTGCTCTATCAGCAAGGCTGGTGTACGGTGGCATGACTGTAGCTCACTGTAACCTCAAACTCCTGCGCTCAAGTGATCCTTGCACCTCAGCCTCTGGAGCAGCTAGGACTATAGATGCACGCTATCACACTGGACTAGTTTGTAAAAATTTTTTGTAGAGACAGGGTCTTTGTGTGTTGCACAGGTTGGTCCCAAACTCCTGGCCTCAAGCAATCCTCTTGCCTTGGCCTCCCAAAGGACTGGGATTACAAGTGTGAGCCACTGTGCCCGGCCCGGGATTTTTTTTTTTTTTTTTTTTTTTTTTAAGACGGAGTCTTGCTCTCTTGCCTAGGTTGGAGTGCAGTGGCATGATCTCGGTTCACTGCAACCTCTGCCTCCCAGGTTCAAGCAATTCTTCTGCCTCAGCCTCCTGAGTAGCTGGGACTACAGGCCTGCGCCACATAGCCCAGCTAATTTTTGTAGTTTTAGTAGAGATGGGGTTTCACCATATTGGCCAGGCTGGTCTCGAAGTCCTGACCTCATGATCCACCCACCTCAGCCTCCCAAAGTGCTGAAATTATAGGCATGAGCCACTGCGCCTGGTCCAGAAAATATTTTTAAATGTTAAATTGCACATAGCACTGTCCAAAGTGCTCTATAAAGAAAACTGTGGCCAGGAGTGATGGCTCACGTCTGTAATCCCAGCTGTTTAGGAAACTGAGGTGGGTGGATCACTTGAGCCCAGAAGTTCAAGACCAGCCTGGGGTACATAATGGAACCCCATCTTTACAAAAAATACAAAAATTAGCCAGGTGTGGTGGTGCGTGCCTGTAGTCCCAGCTACTCAGGAGGCTGAGATGGAGGATCAATTGAGCCCAGGAGGCAGAGGCTGCAGTGGGCCGAGATCTCGCCACTGCACTCTAGCCTGGTCAACAGGGCAAGCCTCTATCTCAAACAGAAAAAAAAGAAAGAAAAAAGAAAACTGTGGAGCATTAGCATCTGTGTCCCGGAATTTTATAAGCAAAGACAGAAAATGCTCTGATACATATGCATAAGACATAGAAAGCTGAATAAAAAATTAAATACATATATGAATTATGAAGAATTTAAAAACCTATTTTGAATTTAGGAAGTGTGCTATGGCAGAAGCCTGGTAGTAAAACGATGCTATTCGAAGGCCCTTCCAAGGTTGTTACCAGTGGAGGGTCTTGACTATGAGTTGTCCAGGTTCTTGGCATATTGAACAAAGAATTGCACTAGCCAGGTGCAGTGGCTCACACCTGTAATGCCAACACTTTGGGAGGCTGAGGTGGGTGGATCACCTGAGGTCAGGAGTTTGAGACCAGCCTGGCCAACATGGTGAAACCCCACCTCTACTAAAAATACAGAAATTAGCTGGACGTGGTGGTGGGCACCTGTAATCCCAGCTACTCGGGAGGCTGAGGTGGGAGAATTGCTTGAACCCAGGAGCTGGAGGTTGCAGTGAGTGGAGATCGTGCCACTCTGCTCCAGCCTGGGTGACAGAGTGAGACTTTGTCTCAAAAAAAAAAAGAATTGGACAAAATGCACAAACCAATGGAAGACAAAAGCATAGATTTATTGAAGTGAAAGTACACTCTACAGAGTGGGAGTGGGCTCTAGTAAGTGGCTCAAGAGCCCCAGTTGCACAAATCTTCTGGGGTTTAAGTACCCTTTAGAGGTTTCCTATTAATTACATCCTATGTAAGTGAAGACTTGGCCTGCGACCTATTGGAGGCTGAAGTGGTAGCTTGGCCCATGACCGATCAGAGGCTGAAGTGAAGTTACACCCTATGCAAATGAAGACTTGGCTCCCATCAATCAGAGGCTGAAGCGAAGGCTGCCTGTCTCCATACCCTATTCTCCTGCCTCAAGGGGATTATTAGGGACCTGTGATATGCATGATTGTCAGACACAGGTAATAGTGTTTGATGGCTATGGAGCTTCCTGTTTTGTTTCATTTAACTGTTGACCCCCTGGAATGACCAAGTATGATCTTTTGGGAGCTCTCCAATTCTGTAGCTTCTTCCACAGTCTTGTCAAGCAAAATTGGCAGATATAGTGGCACACCAATGCTTTTGAACTATTTGTGATGAAGGACCCTTGAACTGTCAAAGGTGTCTAAGGATCCACCTCTGAAAGAGGAGGTTAGAAGAGATGCAAGAGGAAGGCACTGTTATAGGCTCTTTCCTTGGTTATGCACTGGAGTGAGCACAAAGCAAAAGATAGTATAAATCTCAAATGGTTTGAAAAGTATTGGCTAAGTTTAAACCAGTTAGGGAATTCTCAACCCCCAGGGTTTCATAATGTATAGTGATAAATTATCCAGTAGGTAAATTAAGCACACTTTTAACAAAGTGGGAAGGGCATCTCTTAAGTTTTTCTGGAAATAATTTCATATCTGGCATTTAAAATAAAGTATTAAAGTTGTCCTCATGAAAAATCAGAGCTTTGCTTGCAACCAGTTACACTCATATTGAATTACGTGTTCATGGGGGAGAAGAACATCATAATTCTTTCAATGCTTAAAGTCTCCGTAAGATTTAAGACAGCTCTGGCAATTCATAAAGAAAAGATGCTGGCCCTTCTAGCCTGATGAATGTCACTAGTTTTTCTGGGGGTCTGAGCTCATTTGGTAGAACTCCAGCCCTGCTCTTTGGATTGCATGGTTTTATCCACCAAAATATCCAAAGGGAGCTGCATACAGCTCAGATTCCCTCCCTGCACTCAGTTCTGCCTATAAAGCATTCTTACACAGAGAGAGGCGTGTTGGATTACAGAAGTGCTGTGTCAGAGGCTTATCCTTGGCTTTTGGGGGAAATACTATGATCATAATGCATACCAGCAGCCATAGGGTCACCTCAGCCTGAACAGCTGGTTTGTCTGCAAAGGCAATGAGTAAAATAACCTTTAAAAAGGCACTGAGTAAAATAATGTCTAAAAAGGTTGAGATGGGGAAGAAGTCTGCATTTGTTACTATGTCTGGGCCACAGAGGAGGCCCACAATAAATATTTTTGTAATTATTATTTGTTAACATTACGTAAATGGGCAGAGCAATGGGACTGGGTTTATCTTCCCCCTGCAGAGCATTGCAAAGGACAAGGAAGAAATTTCCCCTTTTTCTTCCCTCACTTCCCACGTTCTTTTATTTAAGAAAGCGATTCCCGAAAGCGAAAAAAGTAATCTATCAATAATAGCATCTTTCCTTATCCATTCCAGTAGCCTGTGAGATGGAAGGTGGTGTTTGGCTGTGACCTCTGATACCATCTTTTCTTTTAATCTGAGCAAAGCTACCTCTTACTGCAGGGATCTCTAAGGATTTTCTTTGTAGTGGTAGAGATGATGGTGGTAAAGAGGATTGAAACCCAACTATATAACTTAGTTTTTAGTCCGTACCTGTGTGTGAATTATATTTTGCATTTTTTTCCCTAAAGTATTCATAGAATGGAGTTATTTTCTTTCAAGGAATGCTTGGGTTGAAGAAATGTTATTCCCTTTGCAATATCACAAAATCACAAATACTTTGTGTCTTTCTTCTCATCAGTTCCTTCTTGAAGATCCTTCATAATATGCCCTAACTTCCCTTTCCAACATTACCTCCTGCACATATCCTGTTTTTATTTTTAAAATTTTATTTATTTATTTTTTTGAAACAGAGTCTCGCTTTGTCACCCAGACTGGAGTGCAGTGGCACGATCTCAGCTCACTGCAACCTCCGCCTTCCAGGTTCCAGCAATTCCCTTGCCTCACCTTCCCGAGTAGCTGGAATTGCAGGAGTGCATGCACCAACATACCTGGCTAATTTTTTATATTTTTAGTAGAGACAGGGTTTCACTATTTGGCCAGGCTGGTCTTGAACTCCTCACCTCAGGTGATCTGCCCGCCTTGGTCTCCCAAAGTACTGGGATTACTGGAGTGAGACACTGCTCCTGGCTGCAAATATCATGTAGTAACCCTTTATTCAGTCAGTCTGAACCACTTGCCTTTTTTTCATTCTTGTATTTTTTGTTTAGGCTGGTCATTTTTCCTTGAATACTCTGTTTTCCTGAATTCTTATCTAAGGATTTATTTATTTACCTTTACCTTATTTGTGGAATAAAGATTCATCTCATTCCACAAAGGATTTAAGGGATATGACCGAACTCAAACACAACTGCTTCTGCAAAACTGACTTTCTTACTTACCAACTATGTGAACTTTGGCAACTTGCTTATCTTCTTTGTGCTTTAGTTTCATTATTATTATAATATTATATTAGTTAGTATTATTATTATAGTTTATTATTTCTATAAAATTAAAATAATAATAGCACCCCACCTTATAGGGATTATTCTGAGAATTAAGTGGAACCACCTTTTAAATATGCTTAGCACAATGCCTGGAATTCATTCATTCATTTATTCATTCATTCAATAATATTTATGGCCAGGCATGGTAGGTCACACTTATAATCCCAGCACTTTGGGAGGCCAAAGCAGGAGGATCACTTGAGTCAAAAGGATCACTTGAGGTTGCAGTGAGCTGTGATCATGCCACTGCACTCCAGCTTGGGCAACAGAGCAAGACTCTGCCTCAAAAAAAATTTGTTTTAATTTATTGATTGATTTGTAGAGATGGGGTCTTGCTATTTTGCACAGGCTGGTCTTGAACTCCTGGCCTCAAGTAATCCTCCCATCTTGGTCTCCCAAAGCGATGGGATTACAGGCTTTAGCCACCATTCCTGGCCCTCCCGTATACATTAAATTGTCTCTTGATTACCTATAATAACTAATACAATGTAAATGCTATGTAAATAGTTGTATTGTTTGGGAAATAATGACAAGAAAAAAAATGTCTGAGAATGTTCAGTACAGATGCAACCATCCTTTTTTTTCTGAATATTTTCAATTCATGGTTGGTTGAATCCACAGATGCAGAATCCCCATATAGGGAAGGCTGGACTATATTTTAAAACACTACAAAGAAGAATCAGGAGAAGGCAGGGCAAGACTTCAGACTAAGATGTAAGCCTGGTATCTGTGGAAGGAGAGAGGGAAGGAAGGAGGATTGGAAAGGAAGAACCTTATCCTATTTATTTAAGAAAGTTATCTAAGAAAGTTTTGGCTATGCCAAGGAAGAGTCCTTAAACCAGAGGCACCTGTTAAAGAAATCTTGCATCTTAACAGGAATGGGCCTGCCATTGTATTCCTGCTGTGCTTAACCATTGGCTAGGATCAGCCTGTGGGAAACATGGCCTTAATGCAAATGTGATGGTAGAGCCAGAAGGGCAGCAGGTGGAGCCATCATTTAATTATGCTCTCTGTAAGCACATATCAGTGGTGCATTTTCTTTCTTTCTTTCCTTCTTTCTTTCTTCCTTTCTTTCTTTCTTTCTTTCTTTCTTTCTCTCTTTCTCTCTTTCTTTCTCTCTTTCTCTTTCTCTCTCTCTCTTTCTTTCTTTTTCTTTCTTTCTCTCTCTCTTTCTTTCCTTCCTCCCTTCCTTCCTCCTTCCCTCCCTCCCTCCCCTTTCCTTTCCTTTCCTTCCCTTCCTTTTTTCTCCTTTTCTAATAGAGTTTTGCTCTTGTTGCCCAGGCTGGAGTGCAATGGTGTGATCTCGGCTCACTGCAACCTCTGCCTCCCGGATTCAAGCAATTCTCCTGCCTCAGCCTCCCAAGTAGCTGGAATTACAGGCACCGGCCACAACGCCCGGCTAATTTTTTTGTATTTTTAGTAGAAACAGGGTTTTGCCATGTTGGCCAGACTGGTCTTGAAATCCTGACCTCAGGTAATGCACCTGCCTCGGGCTCCCAAAGTGTTGGGATTACAGGTGTGAGCCACTGTGCCCAGCCCAGTGGTGCATTTTCATGGTTGCCACAGTACATACTGCATGGATAAGTTTATCTGAAATTCTAGAATGGGCAAGACTAATCTACAGTGACAGAAAGCAGATAAATGATTGCCTAGGGCTGCGAATTGATTGCAAAGGGCACAAGGGAACTTTTCGGGTGATTGAAATGTTCTATATTTGATTGGGGTCATAGCTACACACACCTGCGCATGCACGTGCACACAGGGATGCATGTGTATGCATCCATTTATTGAACTCATCAAACTCTACACTTAAAATGGGCCCAATTATGACTGGGCATGTTGCTTATGCCTGTAATCCCAGCACTTTGGGAGGCCAAGGCGGGTGGATCACCTGCGGTCAGGAGTTCAAGACCATCCTGGCCAACATGGTGAAACCTCATCTCTACTAAAAATACAAAAAAAATTAGCTGGGTACGGTGGCATGTGCCTGTAATCCCAGCTACTCTTGGGGCTGAGGCAGGAGAATCACTTGAGCCTGGGAGGCGGAGGCTGCAGTGAGCCAAGATTGCGCCATTGCACTCCAGCCTAGGCGACAGAGCAAGACTCTGTCTCCAAAAAAAAAAAAAAAAAAAAAAGGGGGGGGCCCAATTTTAATTGTACGTAAATGATATATAAAGTTGACTAAAAAACACAAGATAGGCTGGGCATGGTGGCTCACACATGTAATCCCAGAACTTTTGGAGGCCAAGGTGGGCAGATTGCTTGAGGCCAAGAGTTCAAGACCAGCCTGGCCAACATGACAAAACCCCGTCTCTACTAAAAACACAAAAATTAGCTGGGGGTGGTGGTGTGTGCCTGTAATCCCAGCTACCCGGGAGGCTGAGATACAAGAATCGCTTGAACCCAGGAGACAGAGGTTGCAGTGAGCTGAGATTGTGCCATCGCACTCCAACTGGGGTGACAAAGTGAGATTCTTCCTCAAGAAAAAAAAAACAAACAGCTGGGCACGGTGGCTCACACCTGTAATACCAACACTTTGGGAGGCCAAGGTGGGCGGATCACGAGGACAGAAGATCGAGACCATTCTGGCTAACATGGTAAAACCCCGTCTCTACTAAAAATTACACACACAAAAATATAGCTGGGTGTGGTGGCGGGCACCTATGGTCCCAGCTACTTGGGAGGCTGAGGCAGGAGAATGGTGTGAACCCAGGAGGCGGAGCTTGCAGTAAGCCGAGATCGAACCACTGCACTCCAGCCTGGGCGACAGAGCGAGACTCTGTCTCGCAAAAAAAAAAAAAGAAAGAAAAAAACAAGCATGAGATATCACTTCACACTGACAAACCAAATGTTAGTGAGAATGTGGAGCACCTGAAACTCTAATACTAATATGTTGTTAGTGGAAGTATAAAATTATACAATAATTTTATTTTTTTTATTTTTAATTTTTTTAGAGACAGAGTCTTGCTCTGTTGCCCAGGCTGGAGTACAGTGGTGCGATCATAGCTCACTGCAACCTTGAACTCCTGGGCTCAAGTGATCTTCCCACCTTAGCCTCCCTAGTAGCTGGTACTACAGGCTGGCGCCACCATGCTTGACTAATTTTTAAAACTTTTTTTGTAGAGATAAGGCCTCTCTATATTGCCCAGGCTGGTCTTGAACTTCTGGGTCAAGCGAACCTCCCACCTCAGGCTCCCAAAATGTTGGGATTACAGGCATGAGCTACCACACGTGGCCTACAGTCATTTTCAAAAACTGTTTTTGGCAGTTTCTTATAAAGTGAAAGGAGCACACATCCTATGTCCCAGCAGTTCCACTGCTAGTTATCTACCCAAGATAAAGGAAAACAAACATTCACAAAATGAATTGTTTATAAATGTTCATAGCAGCTTTATTTATAATAGTCTAAAACAACCCAAATATGCAGTAATAGGAGAATTAATAAAACAAATTGTAGCACATACAATTGAATGTTGCTGAGCAATGAAAAAGAATGAAGTACTGATGCATGCAGCAACATGCAAAATGTTGAGCAAAAGAAGCTGGACACAAAAGACCTCATACTGTGTGATTCCATTTATATAAAATAGTATCACAGGCAAAATTAATCTATCATCATAGAAGTTACAATATGAATGCCTTGTGGAATAGGGATTGACTGGAAGGGACCATGAGTGACTCTCTGGAGCGATGAAAATGTTCTATATATTGATTGATATGTAGGTTTCATGGCTGCATACATTGGTCAGAGCTCATCAAATTATTGGCCAAGCACAGTGGCCTATGCCTGTGATCCCAGCATTTTGGGAGGTCAAGGTGGGAGGACTGCTTGAACCCAAAAGTTCAAGACCTGCCTGGGCAACATAGTGAAACCCCATCTCTACAAAAGAAAGAAAAATTAGCCAGGTGTGGTGGTGCATGCCTGTAGTTCCAGCCCCAGGGAGACAGCTGGGAGGATCACTTCAGCCCAGGAGCTGAGCCCAGGAGTTCAAGGCTGTGGTGAGCTATGACCGAGCCATTGCACTCTAGCCTGGGCCACAGAGCAAGACCCTGTCTCTTAAAAAAAAAAAAAAAAAATACACAATTAAGAGCTATGGATTTCACTGTATTTAAATTTTACCTCAATAAAAAAATCAGTCACTAAAAATAAAAAACAAAATGAAAGACACAAGCCTAACTATTGAATTGGTAGTATTGTTTTAAATGATTTTAAAATACAGTAATTTAACTTTATATATATATATGTTTTTTAGACAGACTCTCACTGTCACCCAGGCTGGTGTGCAGTGGCATGATTACTGCTCACTGCAGACCCGACCTCCTGAGCTCAAGTGATCCTCCTGCATTGGCCTCCCAAAGTTCTGGGATGTGAGCCACCATGCCTGACCTGTTCATTTTCTTTGGGTGTGTTGATGATGTTCTTATGTTTAAAATATTCTCTTTTATTTTATTTTATTTTATTTCTTTGAGACAAGAGTCTCACTCTGTTGCCCAGGCTGGAGTGCAGTGGTGCGATATCTGCTCACTGCAACCTCCACCTCCCAGGTTCAAGCGATTCTCTTGCCTCAGCCTCCCAAGTAACTGGGACTACTGGTGCCCACCACCATGCCTGGCTAATTTTTGCGTTTTTTTTTTTTGAGACAGAGTCTGGCTCTGTCACCCAGGCTGGAGTGCAGTGGCGCGATCTCAGCTCACTGCAAGCTCCGCCTCCCGGGTTCATGCCATTCTCCTGCCTCAGCCTCCCGAGTAGCTGGGACTACAGGCACCCACCACCATGCCCGGCTAATTTTTTTGTATTTTTAGTAGAGACTGGGTCTCACCATGTTAGTCAGGATGGTCTCGATCTCCTGACCTCGTGATCTGCCTGCCTCGGCCTCCCAAAGTGCTGGGATTACAGGCGTGAGCCACCATACCGGGCCTAATTTTTGTGTTTTTAGTAGAGATGGGGTTTCACAATGTTGTCCAGGCTGATCTTAAACTCCTGACCTCGGGTGGTCCACCCACCTCAGCCTCCCAAAGTGCTGGGATTATAAGTGTGAGCCACCAAGCCTGGCCTAAAATATTCTGTATATTTTAGACACAGAAGTATTTATGAATAAAATTATATGATGTCTGGGATTTGTTTAGAAATCAGTTTGGAGGAAGTGGGTGGATATAGATGAAATAATATTGAGCACTTGTTGGAAAAAAACAGAAGAAAAACAACAAAAGAAGATTGAGCATTTGTTGATAATTGTTGAAGGTGGATTATATAAGTACATAGCTTTAAAATTTTTCTCTATTAATAAAAAGATAGTCTCTTCAAGCCTTTTGTTATAAGCAACCAGAAGGGTGAAGTTGCCATCAACTGAGATGGGGAAGGTTGCAGGTGGAGTAGGCTTGGTAGAAGAGAGGAGTTCAATTTTAAGCATGTTGAATTTGAGATGTCAGTTGGACATCAAAATGAAGATATTGAATAGGCAGCTAGATATATACATTTGTAATTTGAGAGAGAAGTGTGGGTAAAAGATATAGTTAGGAGTCATTGGCATATAGATTGTATTTATAGCAATGTGACTGGATAAAATCAAGAAAGGAGTGAGAGTAAATAGAACTTAGAACATAGTAAGTGCTCGAGAAGTATTCATGATAACCACGTGACGAAAATTCTTTCAATTTCTGTCTCACAATGCCTATAGAACTTTTATTGTATCTTGTACTATCATTATTTGTATGTCTTATCTCCTTCCTAGATTGTAAATTCTTTGAAGCTAGAAACTAGGTATTACTCATCCTTATACACTGCTCTCTCCCCACCACCACCATGGAGCCAAAATGGTACCTTGCATTTAAGTGAATTGAAATTAATAAATGCACCTGAGTTTGTGAAGAAATTTTTGGTCCGTTTTATGGCTTTTCTGACTTGCTCTGACTTTGGGTTCTTGAGACTCTGTGTGATGTGCTTATATGTGAGTAGAGTCAAGATGCATTACTGTTATTCTTGCCACTAGTTAGTTAGCACACTAGCTCTGTACAGCCCAGATCAGCCTTTGAGACCTAGCTCAACTGAAGACACTACAGAAGGCACATGCTCAGAGTAGAGTGGGAAAGGGCAATAATGACATAGGAAGTAGGATCCAAGAGTAGGCACTGTGTTCATGCAATGTTACTTTTACTTTATTATTTATTTATTGTTTTAAATTTTATTTTAGGTTCAGGGGTACATGTACAGGTTTGTTAAATAGGTAAGTTGCATTATCACGGGGTTTGGTGTACAAGCATAGGAACTGATAGATAGTTTTTGATTCTCACTCTCCTCCCCGCTCCCCCCTTAAGTAGGCCCCAGAGTCTGTTGTTCGCTTCTTTGTACGTAGACATTACTTTATGTACACACACTACCTCAGAATATGAGTAACCATTTCATAGCTCAGCCACTAGGACACAGTGGTGTCCTTGTCCACTGAAGTCTTCTCTTATATTCTTTTTAGATTTCTCAGCCCCAGAACATAAAAACTCCTTTCTTCCTATTGAAACGTAAGAGTTTAGGAATAACTGGTTTTTTTGTTTGTTTGTTTGTTTTTTGTTGTTGTTTTTTAATTTGCAAAATGAACTTTTCTCTCACCTTCTACCACTCTGGGTCTGATTTCTGGCAGTTTCCATAGTCTTTAAATATATTCCTTCTCTTGTCCTCATGCTGTTCCTATGTTAGGTACAGGTTAACTTTTCTTTAGTTTTGCTTAGTACCAAACTGCCCAGCTCCAATCTTGGATAATTTAGTACCACTCTCTTTCTTTGTTTTTTATTTGATAACCACAGTATAATTATCAAGATCAGGAATATAACATTGATTTGTTACTAATCTACAGACTTTATTCAGATATCAACAGTGCTCCCATTAGAATTATTTATAGAAGAAAGGAAACCAAGTTCTTGTCCAGGATTCAGTTCTGAATCATCTGTTGCATATAATGGTTTTGTCTTTGTAGTCTTCTCAAATCTAGAACATTTCTTGAGACTTTCATTGTCATTGTTGACCTTGGCAGCACTTCTTTCTCACGTTCTCTCTCTTTGGAGAATATGGGCCGTTTATCTGTAGAGCACCCATTAATGTGGGTTTATCTGATATTTTCTCATGATCAGATTCAGATTATATATTTTTGGCAGGAATACAATTAAAGTGTGATATATCCTCACAGCATCATATCAAGTGACACAGATAGCTTTTTGTCCCCTTACTGGTATATTAACTGAGATTAGTTGGTTGAGTTGGTGAATACCAGGCTTCTTCACTGCAAATTTACCACTTTTCTCTTTGTAATAATTCAGTACATTTTAGGGAGATACTTTGAGATCATGTATATACCCTCTTTCACCATATTATGAGTTTTAGTATTAATGATATTTATTTTGAATCATCTTTATTGTGAAATATAGCACATATAAAGTGAATAAAATAAAATATAAATGTACAAATTTATGAATTATAAATAGTTTACCTGTGTAATGCCTCTGGTAATAAAAAATAGAACATTTCCAAGCACCTCACATGCCTTTTAATGAATTACAACCCCACTGTTCCCTATAAAATTAACCATACATTCTGACTTTTATTGCAATCCTGTTATTACAATTTTTTATGACCTAAGTATGCATCTTTAAATATTAAAGTTTAGTCTCATTGAAAAACTTGTTTACTGTAGTAAAATAAAATACACATAAATGTACCATTATAATCATTTTTAAGTGTATGGTTCAATGGCATTAAGTACATTTACATTGTTGTACAACCATTACCGCCATCCATCTCCAGAACTTTTTCATCTTCCCAAACTGAAGCTCTGTAAATCATTAAACAATAAATTCCCTTTCCTCTCTCCTCCTAGCTCCTGGCAGCCACCATTCTACTTTCTCTCTTTCTGAATTTGCCTACTCTAGGTACCTCATATAAATAGAATCGCACAATAATTGTTCTTTTGTGTCTGGCTTATTTCACTTAGCATAATGTTTTCAAGGTTCATCTGTGTTGAGCATGTTTGTATCACTCTCGATTTTCATTCTATAGTACTGGCTTCCAGGACGTTAGGAATTGGAAAGAAAGCTGAGATGGTGGAGGAGAGCCAGGATTTATCAAGTCACAGGATGAATTTTCAGGAGGGAATGGCAACAGCATCAGACACTATAGACGTCAAAGATAATGAGGTAATTTGTTGTTGTTGTTTTTTGAGACAGAGTCTTGCTCTGTAGCCCAGGATGGAGTGCAGCGGCGCGATCTCGGCTCACTGCAGCCTCCGCCTCCCAAGTTCAAGTGATTCTTCCACTTCAGCCTCCTGAGTAGCTGGGAATACAGGTGCATACCACCGTTGTATTGTTAGTAGAGACAGGGGTGTTCACCAGGCTGGCCAGGCTAGTCTTGAACTCCTGAGCTCAAGCAATCAGCCTCCCTTGGCCTCCCAAAGTACTGAGATTACTTGAGCTACCGTGCCTGGCTGATAATGAGGTAATTTGACAAGAAAATTTTAGAACCAGTTATTAGCATGTTTTGAGTAACTACTTTGTGTCTGGCATTAGATTTATGGAGGTTGAAGCCAGACTGCAAACATAGAGAAGTAGAGTGGAGAGGAGATGCTACTTGGACGTGAAGATTTGATTACTTCTATACAAAGGGGAGAGGCTGGGCGCTATGGCTCATGCCTGTAATCCTAGCACTTTGGGAGGCCGAGGCGGGCAGATCACCTGAGGCCAGGAGTTTGAGATCAGCTTGACCAACATGGAGAAACCCTGTCTCTACTAAAAATACAAAATTAGCCAGGCCTGGTGGTAAATGCCTGTAATCCCAGCTACTCAGGAGGCTGAGGCAGGAGAATCACCTGAACCCAGGAGGTGAGGTTGCGGTGAGCGGAGATTGCACCATTGCACTCCAGCCTGGGCAAGAGGAGCGAAACTCCGTCTCAAAAAAAAAAAAAAAAAAAAAGGAATATATGATTGTTTTCCTATCATTAAACTTGGCACTTGTCAAGTCTCCTCAGTAGAGTACTCTGCCACTGAGCTCCAAAACTATGAGTTTCCGTAAGATCATGAAGCAACTTTAAAGGTTGGTGGAATACCTGTGAGGGAAGAATAAGGTGGCTAGGGTTCTTTTGCTAGAAGTCTTTGAGGAGGCTTCAGAAAAATACTAAGTCATATAGCATTTAGATTTGTTGTTTGATTGTTTGACATTTATTATAGAATTATAGGACCAAATGAGATGATCCCAACTTAATGACATCTATTTAGGTTTTAAAGATAGCAGTTAAAGACAATATGAGAGGAAATGACTTTAAATTATATAATAAAGGATTTAGGTTAGAAGATTAGGATTAGAAGAAAAATTTCTGACAACGAAACTTTAAAGCAAGTTAACATAAGATCTGTTGAGTCTTCTTCTCTGGGAGGGTTTTAGAGGTAAGTTAGATTTCTCTGTCTAAGGTGGTTTAGAAAAAGATGTTACCTTTAGACAGGTAAAGGTGCTGTTGGTCCTTTGCAGTCTAGGAGTTAATAAAGGCCTTTGACTTATCTAGCTGCAATCAGTCACAGCTTCCATGGGTAACCATTCTGCCTGTAGTTTCTGTTTTTCCTGGATAATTTAATGATTAATTTAATTGCCATACTGCCTAACAAGGAATTAATAGTTTTTCTTAACAGTTTTTTAAAGACTCTTGTTTAGTAATGTGAATGGCTCACTCATGTATTTATCTATTTATTTTTAGTCAGGTTGAGGTTTTTAGGTTTTTATTTTTATTTTATTTTATTATTATTATTTTTTTGAGACGGGGTCTCGCTCTGTTGCCCAGGCTGGAGTGCAGTGGTGTGATCTTGGCTCACAGCAAGCTCCGCCTCCTGAGTTCACGCCATTCTCGTGCTTCAGCCTCCTGAGTAGCTGGGACTACAAGCACCCGCCACCACGCATGACTAATTTTTTGTATTTTTAGTAGAGATGGGGTTTCACCGTGTTAGCCAGGGTGGTCTTGATCTCCCGACCTTGTGATCTGCCCGCCTCGGCCTCCCAAAGTGCTGGGATTACAGGCGTGAACCACCACGCCCGGCTTTTTTTTTTTTTTTTTTTTTGAGTTGGAGTCTCGCTCTGTTGCCCCAGCTGGAGTGCAGTGGCACGATCTCGGCTCACTGTAACCTCCACCTCCAGGGTTCAAGCAATTCTCCTGCCTCAGCCTCCTGAGTAGCTGGGACTACAGGAACCCACCACCATGCCCAGCTGATTTTTTGTATTTTTAGTAGAGGCGAGGTTTCACCGTGTTAGCCAGGATGGTCTGGATCTCCTGACCTTATGATCTGCCCGCCTCGTCCTCCCAAAATGCTGGGATTACAGGTGTGAGCCACTGTGCCTGGCGGTTTTTAGGTTTTTATTATTGTTGTTTGTTTCAGACAGGGTCTCACTCTCTTGCCCAGGCTGGAGCACAGTGTTCCAGTCTTGGCTTATTGCAACCTCTGCCTCCTAGTTCAGAAGATGCTCTCACCTCAGCCTCCTGAGTAGCTGGGACTACAGGCACATGCCACCACACCCAGCTAATTTTTTTTTTCATATATTTTGTAGAGATGGGGTTTCGCCATGTTGCCCAGGCTGGTCTCAAATTCCTGGGCTCAAGCAATCCACCTGCGTCTGCCTCCCAAAGGGCTGGGATTACAGGTGTAAGCCACTGCACCCAGCCATTTCATGAGTTCTGACAAACCAACTTGTCTTGTAATCAAAGAGATCTGTTTATTTGTGTCTCACTTGGGGAGGAAGCAGAAGCAGGCTGGAGAAGAAAAGCAAAAAAAATGGTGACTTTGGGGGATTTTTATGGGACTCACGGTCATGATTGACTCATAACAGGACCTGGTTGGTTGTGCCCTCTCAAATAGAGCAGATGAACTCACTTTGTCCATCTAGTGTAGTTAGTATTGATCTAACCTGGTCTTTAAGTATTAGATTTGTTTAGTCACTGGTCTTCTGCAGCTTTAGGAGTGGAGTATGAAAACAGTCAATTATAAATGATTTTAAGATTAAGAAGTGAGATGCGTCTCTGTGTGGTCCATTTCATTTTAGCTCCACTAATAAAACATTCTGGGGACCATAATTATATTCCAGTTATAGCAGTAATAGATTCTAGATTTTTCAGGACAGTTTCAAGGAGTCAGTCCTTTTGTTCCCATAAGTAACATGTATTCAGACAACATGCCTTGATTTTGGTTTGGAGAATATGATCACTGTAATTTATAGCAGCAGTGAGAAGATTGGTAGGAAGCTCTACTTCAGCTTTGCCTATATCAAGTGCTGAATAGGGCATTTCTGGAAATGGAGAATCATGGTTGGGCTGTGCTGAAATAAATCTGAGCCTGGGGTAGAAAGAGAAAACTGCCTCCTATTGAATGCCTACTGTGTATATGTTTGGCACTGTGCTAGGTGCTTTCCCTATTGACAGCTGCTCTGGCTAGACTTATATCCTGGATCCAACTGCCACTTAAATAACATACCCCCACCCATCAACAACAACAACAACAAAACAAACACATATGCCTCATGGGGCTTAGTTCATTAAGACTCGTCACAGCTGCCACACCCTCTTTAAGACCCTGGCACCATAATTAGGATAATAGAATCTCTGGGCTTGGAGCTATCTTTGAGGGCATCTAGTTAGAAAGGGTGGCAGCTGTTCTCTTTACCATGGAGTTTGAGAATGACACTGCTCAATTCTCTCAATGGGAGGTGCAAAATATGTCTGGGGCTGTAGTCTCTGTGGGCAGTCCCATAAAAGATAAGGCAACGATAAACAAATGTGAAGCTTGAAATACGTCCTAGGCTGAAAAGGGCAATGCTTACTGGAGCCCTCATACAATGTAAAAACAAACAAAAACTAAAAACGCCCTGGCAGAGACGTAATGTCAGGCCCCTGGATTCAAGGTAGAGGCCCACAAAAGGGATCCTCATTGACACAGGTTAACCCCGTGTCAAAGAAGAGTCTCTTCTCTTCGTTTCAGCAGCTCTGAAATACTAGCCGTCCTCAAGCCGCTTCTTCTTTGCCCTGTTATGAGAAAGCTGGGAAACTCTCTCCTTTTCCAGGAAAGAGGGTGAGGGACGGGGATTAAGGGGCATGGGACGAGAAAAAGCAGGTAGAGGTTCTGAAATGTCTGAGTAGTGGTAAATGCAATCGTCCTGGAAGCAGGGAGGGTATTTCACGCCCTCTCAAGGTCCCTTCGGTTCAAGGATACCGTCATTCTCCGGCTCTACTGAAGGGGAGGGCCTGCAACGTCCATGCTGCCATGGAAACGCGCCGCCGTGTTCCTTTTTCTTACGTGGGGCGGAGCACTCTGCCTCAGCGACCTATCATCCACGGGAGTTCTTGAGTGGCGGGCAGCGGCAGCGAATGGACGATCCGATATTGTGTGACGTGACGGGAAAGGGGGAGTTCGCGGCCGGTGGCGGCGGCGGCGACAGCGGCGACCTGGGGATCGATCTGGAGGGACTTGGGGAGCGTGCAGAGACCTCTAGCTCGAGCGCGAGGGACCTCCCGCCGGGATGCCTGGTACTGTTTGGAGAGAAATGGGAGTGCAGTGGGCTCTGAAGGCCTGGATTTCGGGTCTGAAAGGATGGCTGACCGGAGGGGGCGGGGTGGCAAGCATGGCGGCGGTGACGGGGAAGGGGTTGGAGGGCCCTAAGGAGGGGGTGGGGAAATGGTAGCTAAGAAGGCTTGGTGGTCGTGAGGAAAGCTGAAAGGCTGTGGGGCCTCTGGCGAACAGATTTTAGAAAACAGTCTTTTGGGGGGCGGTAGAGGCGCCAGAAGGACGTCGGGCGGCGGAGGGGGTGGGGGGGTGGAAAAAGGGGCGGGGAGAGAAGAGGTTAGGAAGGAGGGGAAAGGGTGTCTACGAGAAGGTGATGAAAAAGAGAGAGGGAGGAATAGGAAAGCTTATTGTAAATAACGAGGAACGGGGGCTTGGTAAGCATGATAGGAAAGTGCTTGCAGCAATTATAAATATAATATTCTAATTGTCGGATTCCTGAACTGGTCCCGTTTCCCAGCTCTTGTACTTCCGCCCCATTATTTAGGTTTGGACTGCGTGAGCAAGGCTAGTAGGTTACACGGAACTGATCTTTTGTTATTCCATTCCAGGGGAGCAGATGGACCCTACTGGAAGTCAGTTGGATTCAGATTTCTCTCAGCAAGATACTCCTTGCCTGATAATTGAAGATTCTCAGCCTGAAAGCCAGGTTCTAGAAGATGATTCTGGTTCTCACTTCAGTATGCTATCTCGACACCTTCCTAATCTTCAGACGCACAAAGAAAATCCTGTATTGGTAAGTGATACCTTGTTTGAAAATGATTGAGCAGATTTTTTTTTTTAAAAACCAAAAACAACCAGCAAACGTAAGTATTTAGAAGATCATTATCTTCTCAATAAAGTTGATTGGAAAAATTGTTCACAGTAGGTTTCATTTTGAACTATTTCATATATAATGGGGATATTTTGTATGTGTATTTTCTAGGATGTTGTGTCCAATCCTGAACAAACAGCTGGAGAAGAACGGGGAGACAGTAATAGTGGGTTCAATGAACATTTGAAAGAAAACAAGGTTGCAGGTGAGATGTTTAAAGCTATCGGTCCCCTTTGCATTTTTTGGGCGCTCTTGTTGGAGCTGGGTGAATTTAAACTTTATGTGGTTGTGCTGAATGTATGTAAGGAAGCCTACTGGGGTATCTGCATAGTAGTCACTCAAAAGTTGATGTGCTAGTGTCACTGATTAGATTGGTTTTGTCTGTATTCCTGATTTTGTATTAAAGTTTGGTGGTAAATGTCTTTTGTGCTAATATCCAGTAACTTTTTTCAGACCCTGTGGATTCTTCTAACTTGGACACATGTGGTTCCATCAGTCAGGTCATTGAGCAGTTACCTCAGCCAAACAGGACAAGCAGGTATACAGTGTTTGAAGGGGTTTATTTAAATGTATTATCGAATTTATTCTTTTATCTGTACCTGTTGCCTCATCCCAAGGATAAAATCTTTTTCTTGTGGATTAGGAAGTGGGACTTGAGGGTTGTATTAGACAGTATTCTATTAGTACTGATAGCTGGAAACTCTTTTGTGATGGTAATAACAATTTTTATACCTACATTATTCAAATCATGATCTGTCTTGTGCATGTGAAACAAAATAAGCATTCCTCCTAGTAGAAAAAAAATTACTGAAAAGTATTTAGGGGCCAGGCACGGTGGCTCATGCCTGTAATCCCAGCCCTTCGAGAGGCCAAGGCCAATGGATCACTTGAGGTCAGGAGTTTGAGACCAGCCTGGCCAACATGGTGAAACCCCATCTCTACTAAAAACACAAAAATTAGCTGGGTCTGGTGGCGCATGCTTGTAATCCCAGCTATTCAGGAGGCTGAGGCAGGAGAATCGCTTGAACTCGGGAGGTGGAGGTTGCAGTAAGCTGAGATTGTGCCACTGTACTTCAGCCTGAGTGACAGAGCGAGACTGTGTCTCAGAAAAAAAAAAAAAAATTTAGGAGTATTATCAGAACTATCAGGCATGTTTTCCATCTGTCAACCGAAGTAACCCACCAGTTTTAGATCTAGAATGTTTAATTCATACCCTAAACAGGATTCAATTTTTACCGTGTCTTATGCATATCTTTATAGTATCTATTTTTTGAGTTCATCCTCTGTGTTAGGTCCTGTATTGGACATTTGGCATATAGTATAATGTTATTTAATCGTATTCTTTTTTTTTTTTTGAGACGGAGTCTTGCTCTGTCGCCCGGGCTAGAGTGCAGTGGCCGGATCTCAGCTCACTGCAAGCTCCACCTCCCGGGTTTATGCCATTCTCCTGCCTCAGCCTCCGGAGTAGCTGGGACTACAGGCACCCGCCACCACGCCCGGCTAGTTTTTTGTATTTTTAGTAGAGACGGGGTTTCACCGTGTTAGCCAGGATGGTCTTGATCTCCTGACCTCGTGATCCGCCCGTCTCGGCCTCCCAAAGTCCTGGGATTACAGGCTTGAGCCACTGTGCCTGGCCTTTAATCCTATTCTTAAAGCAGCTGTACAATGAAGACATTGTTATTACTTCCATCTTATAGAGGGGAAAATTGATGGGCAAAGGAATTAGATAACTTGCTCTAGAGTACATTGCTCGTAAGTGACAGAGCTGGGCTTTGAACCTGGTCCTTATGACTCTAATGCCTCCTCTTTCTTTCTGACTAGTCAGTGCTTCTCAGTCTTCTGCCCCAATACTTCTAAGGTCCAAGGAGAATGTCGAGAACATCAGGAGTTTTGGGGTATCCAGTAGAAAGGAGAGGTGGTTAGAGAGGAGAATGTTAGCTCGAGATGGTTAAAGACTATTGTTTTTTCTTTTTTTTTTTTGAGACGGAGTCTCGCTCTGTCGCCCAGGCTGGAGTGCAGTGGCTGGATCTCAGCTCACTGCAAACTCTGCCTCCCGGGTTCATGCCATTCTCCTGCCTTAGCCTCCCGAGTAGCTGGGACTACGGGCGCCCGCCACCTCGTCCGGGTAGTTTTTTTTTGTATTTTTTAGTAGAGACGGGGTTTCACTGTGTTAGCCAGGATGGTCTCGATCTCCTGACCTCGTGATCCGCCCGTCTCGGCCTCCCAAAGTGCTGGGATTACAAGCTTGAGCCACCGTGCCCGGCCAAGACTATTGTTTTTTCTTAAAACGAAATGGTTTTTGGCTGGGCGCAGTGGCTCATGCCTGTAATCCCAGCACTTTAGGAGGCTCAGGCAAGAGGATCACTTGAGCCCAGGAGTTTGAGATCAGCCTGGGCAGCCTAGTGAGACCTTATCTCTACAGAAGAGAAAAAAAGGGCTGGGCACGGTAGCTCACACCTGTAATCCCAGCACTTCGGGAGACTGAGGTGGGCAGATCACCCGAGGTTAGGAGTTTGATACCAGTCTGGACAACATGATGAAACCCAGTGTCTATTAAAAATACAAAAATTAGCCGGGTGTGGTGGTGGATACCTGTAATACCAGCCACTCAGGAGGCTGAGGCAGGAGAATCACTTGAACTTGGGAAGCAGAGGTTGCAGTGAGCCAAGATTGCGCCTCTGCACTCCAGCCTGGGCGACGGAGCGAGACTCTGTCTCAAAATAAAATAAAATAAAATAAAATATTTAAAAAAAATTAGCAGGGCATGGTGGTGCATGCCTGTAGCCCCACCTATTCAGGAGGCTGAGATAGAAGGATCACTTGAGCCTGGAGGATTGAGGCTGCAGTGAGCCATGATTGTGCCACTGCACTCCAGCCTGGTTGACAGAATGAGACCCTGTCTCAAAAAGAAAAGCTTTTTTGGAGGTGTGTTTTATTTTACACTCTGTGTTTGTTTGTACGTATTTTTTTTCCCTCGCAAATCAAGTAAAATAAATGCTATAGAACAACCTGCAAACCGATGGGCTCATTGTGGCCTGCAGAAGTGTTTTATTTGGCCTACATAGGTGGTAAAATGTTAATATATTTGAATTAATTGATAGAATTTTAAAATGGGGAAATTTCTCATAAAGCTTAGATTTCTAGCTTCTGGCATTTCTTGTCTCTATTGGCAACAGTTGGCTGGAGTTATGAGTAGCAGTCAACCTCTGCTTATATGGAGCATTAGTGCTATGATTTGCCATAGTCACTAAATTCACTATTGTACTTGGACACTGAGGCCAGGTGTTCTTTTGTCGTTTATCATAGTGCTTGTGCTTTTGTTCTTACACCCAGCTGCTTCACTCATCTATGTTACCTTGCTTTGATTTCTGTGGGCATTTAAGTTTATGGTACCTCTTTAGGAACACGTGCCAGGCTTATCTATGTTTTTGTGGCTCAGCATCCTGGTTTGAGCCAGTGGGGACAGGAAGTATGCACATCCCTCATTGTGAATGAAGCAGTGCTATTTTGAGAAGTTTCATGCTACTTCTTCTCATGTTAAATAAATGTGCAGGCACTGTGGCATGTGCTTTAAAGGGGCTTTTGCCATTGAGGAGCTTATAATTTAATAGGAGAGACATGTTAAATGAGTCATTACGTCAATAGCTATTCCATTACCACTGTAATCATTACAAAGAGGAGAAAATATATATATATAACCTTATCTGAAGGATAAGGGAGCACCTCTTTGTGGAATACAATCTAAACAATAAATATGAATTTGATAGGCATAGTTGAAGGGCTTGGGAGGGCACAGTTGAAGGGCTGCAGATTTCTATGTGCAGTATGCAAGGAGGAGCTTTCCAGACAGAATGAACTGTGTGTGCATAGGCTGTGAAGCTGGAAAGAATTTGGAGTTGATTCCAAAAGAATAAAATCCCTTCAAAACCCTTTTTTTTTTTTTAAGATGGAGTCCCACTCTTGTTCCCCAGGCTGGAGTGCAATGGTGTGACCTTGGGTCACTGCAACCTCTGCCTCCCAGGTTCAAGCGACTCTCTTGCCTCAGCCTCCTGAGTAGCTGGGATTACAGGTGCCCACCACTACTGCCGGCTAATGTTTGTGTTTTTAGTAGAGATGGGGTTTCCCCATGTTGGCCAGGCTGGTCTTGAACTCTTAACCTCAAGCGATCCACTTGCCTCAGTCTCCCAAAGTGCTGGGATTACAGGTGTGAGCCACCTTGCCTGGCCAAATCCACCAAATTTATTCACATTTACTGTTTTACTTTTGTGTGTGTGTGTGTGTGTGTGCATGTGTGTATTAAGTTTTACATAGTTTTATCACCTGTGTAGGTTTGTATATGTACCACTACAGTCAAGATACAGTTCTAACACCACAAGGATGCTTATTGTTGCCCTTTTATAGCTACCCCTACCTCCCTCTTTTGCACCCATACCCCTGGCAACCATTAATCCATTCTTCATATGTAAAATGTCATTTCAAAATATTATGTAAAATGGGATCATACAGTCTGTAACCTTTAGTGATTGGCTTTTTTTTTTTTTTTTTGAGGCAGAGCCTCACTCTGTTGCCCAGGTTGGAGTGCAGTGGCAAGGTCATGGTTAGTGCAGCCTCCACCTCCTGGGCTCAAGCAATCCTCCCGTCTCAGCCTCGCAAGTAGCTGAGACGACAGGCACATGCCACCACACCCAACTAATTTTTTAACTTTTTGTAGAGATGGGGTTTTGCTGTATTGCCCAGGCTGGTCTCCAACGCCTGGGCTCAAGCAATCCTCCTGTCTCATCCTCCCAGAGTGCAGGGATTACAGGTATGAGCCACTATGCCCATCCCTGGGATTGGCTTTTTCAATCAGCATAACTTTTGGAGATCCATCCATGTGTTTGCATTTATCAATAGTTCATTTTTATTGCTGAGTAGTCTTCCATGCCGTGGATGTACCACAGTTTGTTTAACCATTCGTCGATTGAAGGACATCTGGGTTTTTTTTTTTTCTTGTTTTTGACTACTATGAAGTAGCTGTTATAAACATTTATGAACAGGTTTTTCTTTTCTTTTTTCTTTTTTTTTTTTTTTTTTGAGGTGGAGTGTTGCTCTGTCGCCCAGGCTGGAATGCAATCTCAGCTCACTGCAACGTCTACTCCCGGGTTTAAGTGATTCTTCAGCCTCAGCATCCCGAGTAGCTGGGACTACAGCTGTGCATCACCACGCCTGGCTAATTTTTGTATTTTTAGTAGAGACGGGATTTTACCATGTTTACCAGACTGGTCTTGAACTCCTGACCTCAGGTGATCTGCCTGCCTCGGCCTCCCAAAGTGCTAGGATTATAGGTGTGAGTCACTGCGCCCGGCCATATGTACAGGTTTTTCTGTGAACGTAAGTCTTCATTTCTCTAGGATAAATGCCCAGATTTGCAATTGCTAGGTCATGGTAGTTGCATGTTTGTTTTTTTAAGAAACTGCCAAACTTTTCTAGAGTGGCCGTACTGTTTTATAGTCCCACCAGCAATGTATGAGTGATCTAATTTTTTTTCATCCTCACTGGCATTTGGTGTTTTCACTATTTTTTATTTTAGCCATTACAAGTCTGTAGTGGTACCTCATTGTTGTTTCAATTTGCATTTCCCTAATGGCTAATGATGGTGAGGATCTTTTCACGTGCTTACTTGCTGCCTGTCATTTTCTTGAGGGAAATGTCTGTTCATATTTTTTGCCCATTTTGGGCAAATTGGATTTTTTTTTACTGTTTTGAGAGTTCTTTATGTATTCTAGATAGTAGTCTTTTGTAGAATATGTATTTTGCAAATATTTTCTCCCACTCTATCCTTTCTCTTCATAGGGTTTTTCATGGAGCAATTTTTAATTTTGGTGAGAGCTGTTAAATATTTTCAACAGAATAATATAAGTCATTTACTTTAAAAAGGGCTTATAGGCTGGGTGCAGTGGCTCAGGCCTATGATTTCAGCACTTTGGGAGGCCAAGGCAGGTAGATCACTTGAGCTCGGGGGTTTTTGAGACCAGCCTGGGCAATATGGTGAAATCCTGTCTTTACCAAAAATACAAAAAAATTAGCTGGGGCATGGTGGCACACATCTGTGGTTCCAGCTACTCAGGAGGCTGAGGTGGGAGGATCGTTTGAGCTTGGGAAGCAGAGGTTGCAGTGAGCCGTGATCGCACCACTGCACTCTAGCCTAGGCGGCATAGTGAGACCCTGCCTCAAAAATAAATAAATAAATAAGTATAATAAAAAGGGCTAATAATGAAAAGCAGAGAGTCCTTCCTTACCCTTGCTCCCTTTTCACAAAGGCAACTCTCTTTAACTGTTTATGGTTTTACTTCTTTGGGAGGTTATCGTCCTACCTCTAATACTATTGTAAAACTATAAATGTGTTTTATATGTAAAGTAATACTTTTGTATTGTCGTTTCTTGCTTTATCAGATTAAGACAGTTGAGTTCTGATAATGAAAGATGGGATAACTCAGCAACACCCTCCCAATTTTTTTGTTTTGTTTTGTTTTAAGACCGAGTTTCGCTCTTGTTGCCCAGGCAGGAGTGCAATGGCGTGATCTCGGCTCACCGCAACATCTGCTTCCCAGGTTCAAGCGATTCTCCTGCCTCAGCCTCCCAGGTAGCTGGGATTACAGGCATGCGCCACCATGCCCGGCTAATTTTGTATTTTTAGTAGAGATGGGGTTTCTCTATGTTGGTCAGGCGGATCTTGAACTCCTGACTTCAGGTGATCCACCCCGCTTGGCCTCCCAAAGTACTGGGATTACAGGCGTGAGCAACCGCAGCGGCCCTCCCAATTTTTTTTTTTTTTGTTTTCACCTTCTCGATTTTTGATGATAAATATTTTAATTCTTCTACTGGCTCCGTTTATACCTCTAAATAATGTATTTAAACCTCTGTTTTCTCTTTCCATCAACTTTAGACAGTAGAGAAAAGTTTAACTTCAATACCGTTTTTTGTCTTCATCTGGATTATTTCATCTTTTTCTGATTCATCTAATGGTTCTACAAAACTTTTTTGAGTATTTTCTGTTTTGTTTTTTGAGATGGAGTCTTGCTTTGTTGCCCAGGCTGGAGTGCAGTGGCACTATCTCGGCTCACTGCAACCTCCACCTCCTGGGTTCTAGTGATTCTAGTCCCTCGGCCTCCCTAGTAGCTGGGATTACAGGCGAGTGCCACCATGCCTGGCTGATTTTTGTATTTTTAGTAGAGACAGGGTTTCACCATGTTGGCCAGGCTGGTCTCGAACTCCTGACCTCAAATGATCTGCCCATCTCGGCCTCCCAAAGTACTTTCTATTGAGTATTTTGTGTGTGCCAGGTGTTCTTGTATTTTGGGGGTACAAAGTGATCAGAAGAAATAAAAATCTTAGACCATAATGTAGCTTACATTCTTATGTAGGGTATAGCAATATATGATAAATAAGTAAAATATGTAGTATGTTAGATGCTGATAAGGGCTGAAGAGATCAATATAGCAGGGAAGGAGAGAGGAAGCAACAAAGGAGTTGCAAGTTTATATAGGGTGTCTGGGGAGTGCTTCATTGATAGGACATTTGATTAAAAAGCTAAGTGAGGCCAAGGCAGGAGGATCTCTTGAGCCCAGGAGTTTGAGAGCAGCCTGGACAACATAGTGAGACCCTGTCTCTACAAAAAATACAGAGTAAACCAGGCATGGTAGTGTGCGCCTGTGATCCCAGCTACCTGGGAGGCTGAGGTGGGAGGATTGCTTGAGCCTGGAAGGTTGAGACTGTAGTGAACCATGATTGCTTCACTGCACTCTAGCCTGGGTGACAGAGTGAGACCATATCTTAAAAAAAAAAAAAAGTCTAAAGTGAGTAAGTGTATTTGTTGTTACCTGGGATAAGTGTGATCCGTGCATGGAGAATGGCAAGTGCAAAGACCTTGAGGCATGAGTGTCCCTGGAATATGTGAGAAATAGCAAGGAAGTTAGTGTGGCTATAGTGGAGTGACTAAGAGAAGTGAGAGAAGAGGTCAGAGAAGTCAAAAGGGAACCAGATTATGTAAGGCATTGTGAGAAATTTGGCTCTTATTTTTAGTGAGATAGGAAGACATTTAAGGGTTTTGAGCAAGGGAATGACATGATCTGATTTAGATTTTTAACAGAATCGCTCTGGCTGCTTAATTAAGAATAGACTGAAAGGAGGACAAGGCTAGAGGCAGGAAAACCAACCAGGAAACTATTGACATAATTTAGCAAAATGTGATAGTGGCTGGACCAGGGTTGAAGCAGATGAAGAATGGTGAGATTCCGAGTATTTGAAAAGAGGATTCAAAGATAGATCAGATGTGGAGTGTGAGAGACAAGAAGGAAGTAATAGTTATTCCAGGTTTGTTTTGCTTTGAGTAGCTGGGACTACAGATACATGCCACTGTGCCTGGCAGATTCCAAATTTTTGATTTGAGCAACTAGAGTAATGGAATGACAATTAAGATAGAGAAGACTGCAGCAGGGGAAGTTCAGTTTTAAACATGTGAAACATTGTGCTATCTTTTCAACAGCCAGTTGGATGTGTTGAAGAGGTTATTGGACAAAGAGGCCTGGAGCTCAGGGGGAAAAGTCTAGGCTGGAGATTTAAATTGCAGACTCATAAGCAGATAGATAGTATTCTAAACCATGAGTCTGGATGAGGTCATTAAGTGGGTGAATGCAGCTAGAAAAGAGGTCCTAGGTCTCACGGAGCCTCCCAGCATTTAGAGATCAGGGACATGAGGTAAAAACACCAAAAGAAACTAAGAAGAGCTCAAAGCGCGTGTGTTGTTTTGTGCTGTCTTCCTTCATTGCTTCTTTTCTACCATTTGCAATCTTTGCTCTTGAACTTTCTTTCCCTGTGTTTCCCAAGGTCATTTATTTGGTCCTTCCAGTTATATAGATAATGTTCTGTTTAGTTCTTGTAAAAATCTTTACTTAGTCTTCTTTCACTTGCTTCGGTCACGGTTCCCAACTTTGCAAATTTGTATTTTCACCTCTTTTATGTTTATTAAAGTTATGCCTAACGCTCTTTTTATGAAATATTAATTGCATAGAAAGTTGCAGGGAAGCAAAGATGGCATCTGTAATCCTGCCACCCAGAGGCTAATTGCTGTAAACATTTTGGCATCTTTTCTTTTTTTGTTCATTTGATTTATATGGTTGACATCATGTGGAAAGTAAAAGTATATGTTTGCTGATGTTTTGCTTAAAAACATGAACATTTTTCCCATGACAATTAAAACTTAACATATTCCACAGATTTTTTATTTTAAAAATTTAATCCCACAGAAGAAATGAAAGAGTATACATTTGTTCTGTGTGTTGTACTTTTTCGGGGGGGATGAATTGTTTAAAACTATGTTGCAGACATCAGATTTCTCCTTAATATGATGTCCCCTTAAATACTTCAGCATTCATCCCCTAAGAATAAGTACATTATTCTGTATAATCGTAGTACCATTATCATACTTAAATAATTCCGTAATATCTAATTATACGGTTCAGATTTTCCCAGTTGTCTCAAAGATGTCTGTTATCTTGTTTTATTGATTGGTTGGTTGATTGGATCTAAGATCCAAATTCAGGTTCACATTTTGTATTTGATTGTTTCACACTTTTTTTTTTGGAGATAGACTCTTTCTCTGTTGCCCAGGCTGGAGTGCAGTGGGGCAGTCTTGGCTTACTGCAACCTCCACCTCCTGGGTTCAAGCGATTCTCCTGCTTCAGCTTCCCAGGTAGCTGGGACTACAGGCACGTGCCACCACACTGGTTAGTTTTTTTTTTTTTTTTTTTTGAGATGGAGTCTCACTCTGTCGCCCAGGCTGGAGTGCAGTGTTGTGATCTCGGCTCACTGCAACCTCCGATTCCTGGGTTCAAGTGATTCTCCTTCATCAGCCTCCCCAGTAGCTGAGACTACAGGTGCGTGCCACCATGCCCGGCTAATTTTTTGTATTTTTAATAGAGACAGGGTTTCACCATGTTGGCCAGGATGGTCTCGATCTCCTGACCTTGTGATCCACCTGCCTCGGTCTCCCAAAGTGCTGGGATTACAGGCGTGAGCCACTGCGCCCAGCCTAATTTTCGTATTTTTGGTAGAGACAGGGTTGCACCATGTTGGCCATGCTGGTTTTGAACTCCTAACCTTGAGTAGTCCATCCACTTTAGCCTCCCAAAGTGCTGGGATTACAGGGATGAGCCACTGCATCTGGCCCTGTTTCATACATTTTTAATGGTGATATAATATTTTATTAATATATTATAAATTTAATCATTTCCTTAATGCTGAACTTAATAGGTTGTTTCTTAGTAACAGTAGACTTTTGGAAATAAGCTTTCAAAGGATTGTTCCATATTTCAAATTATTTCTTACAATAGAAATTATTAGAATTACTAGGTATGTGTGTTTTTAAAGGTTTGATGCATATTTCCAGATGATTCTCCAGAAAGTATTTGTTTATCTGTACTCATTAGAAGTGTATGGTGATGCTTATTTCATGTTAGTTTGAGTAACACTGAATAGTAATACAGTATTAAAAATCTGTTTTTTCTAACTTAATTAGCAACAGATGGTTTCTCTGATTTCTTTACATGTTTAAAGATACTTGGCCGGGTGCAGTGGCTCACATCTGTAGTTGCAGCACTTTGGGAGGCCGAGGCAGGTGGATCACCTGAGGTCGGGAGTTCAAGACCATCCTGACCAACGTGGTTAAACACTGTCTCTACTAAAAATACAAAATCAGCCGAGCGTGGTGGTACACGCCTGTAATCCCAGCTACTCGGGAGGCTGAGGCAGGAGAATCGCTTGAACCTGGGAGGTGGAGGTTGCGGTGAGCCAAGACTGCACCATTGCTCTTCAGCCTGGGTAACAGAGCGAGACTCCGTCTCAAAAAAAAAAAGAAAGAAAAAAGATACTTGTATTTCTTTTTTTTTTTTGAGACAGAGTCTTGCTCTGTCGCCCAGGCTGGAGTGCAGTGGCCGGATCTGAGCTCACTGCAAGCTCCGCCTCCCGGGTTTACGCCATTCTCCTGCCTCAGCCTCCCTAGTAGCTGGGACTACAGGTGCCCGCCACCTTGCCTGGCTAGTTTTTTGTATTTTTTAGTAGAGCTGGGGTTTCACTGTGTTAGCCAGGATGGTCTCGATCTCTTGACCTCGTGATCCATCCGTCTCGGCCTCCCAAAGTGCTGGGATTACAGGCTTGAGCCACCGCGCCCGGCCAATTTTTTGTATTTTAAGTAGAGACGGGGTTTCACCATGTTAGCCAGGATGGTCTCAATCTCCTGACCTCGTGATCGGCCTGCCTTGGCCTCCCAAAGTGCTGGGATTATAGGTGTGAGCCACTGTGCCCGGCTGGTGTTAACTTATTTTAAAAATATATGGGGTTTGCTTGTGCCCAGTAGTTCAAGGCTGCAGTAAGCTGTGATCGTGCCACTGTACTTTAGCCTGGGAGACAGACTCTGTCTCTTTTTTTTTTATCTTGAGATGGAGTCTCGCTCTGTCGCCAGGCTGGAGTGCAGTGGCGCGATCTCGGCTCACTGCAACCCCTACCTCCTGGGTTCAAGCAATTTTCCTGCCTCAGCCTCCTGAGTAGATGGGACTACAGGTGCGTGCCACCACACCCAGCTAATTTTTGTATTTTTAGTAGAGACGGGGTTTCACCATGTTGACCAGGATGGTCTCGATCTCTTGACCTTGTGATCTGCCTGCCTTTGCCTCCCAAAGTGCTGGGATTACAGGTGTGAGTCACTGCGCCTGGCCCAGACTCTGTCTCTTAAAAAAAAAAGTAAAAAATAAAAAGTATGTGTTTGTATGTATATACATATATAAGCTCCTTACCTGAATTTTGTTTGGACTCTCTGGTTCTATATATATATATTCTAAGATTTTTTTACTAAAATATTTCTGTGAACTTTTAAAAAGTTTTCTGAGCCCTTTCTCTGCTCATTTGATGCATATCTTTTCTTGTCACTTGTCAGTAATTCTTCTGAAGGCAAGATTTTTCTACCTCTACTCAAAAATACAAAATTCAAGTATGTTGATGCCTTCTTTTTTCTTCACTAAATTCTGTGTAGGATGTTGAATTGTTAATCTTTTAGGTGCTTTTTGTAGAAAGAAGCACTATAAAGGTGAGGTATTTTACTTTTTCAGGTTTGGCTAAGAGGTGGTTGGTATGTGTCGGGGGTCAGAGTGCTTTGATTAAAGTGTTCCAAACTATCTGGGAACACATGATTATATCCTTCTGTTGTGTAGTGTTCTGGGAATGTCAGTGGAATCTGCTCCTGCTTTGGAGGAAGAGAAGGGAGAAGAGTTGGAACAGAAGGAGACAGAGAAGGAAGAAGATACTTCGGGCAATACTACACATTCCCTTGGTGCTGAAGGTAGCCTTGTGCCTTTTGCAGAATAATAGACTGTTCTAACTTCCTTTAACATGATCGTTCAGATGTCTAAATTTCTCCTCTTTATTAGGTTACAGATTTCTCATAATTAAATTGAGAGTCATTAAGAAATTTGCTAGTAATGTAAAATGTTCCACCTGGTTTGGTGTTCAGGAAATTGAAGTTCATTGGTTAGCTCCTTTCTGCATATTGAGTTTTCTTCCTTTTGTATTCATTTATTTTTCAAATATTTTTGGAATGTGTACTTTGTGGGGTGGAAGTACAATCCGAATTGCTGTGACTGTGGGTGTAGTTTATGATGTATCTTTAGAAAGCAGACATAGTCTACCATATTAAGTGCTTATAAGGTTTTATAGTATGAAGTATTTTTACTTTATTACACATTTTCCACCTTCATCTTTAATACACTTATTTATTTTTTCATTTTTTATTTATTATTTTGAGATGGAGTCTTGCTCAGTTGCCCAGGTTAGAGTTCAGTGGCATGATCTTGGCTCACTGCAACCTCCACCTCCTGGGTTCAAGCCATTCTTGTGCTTCAGTCTCCCAAGTAGCCAGGATTACAGGTGTGCGCCACCACACCTGGCTAATTTTTGTATTTTTAGTAGAGATGGGGTTTCACCTTGTTGGCCGGGCTGGTCTTGACCCCCTGACCTTAAGTGATTCGCCCACCTCGGCCTCCCAAATGCTGGGATTACAGGTGTGAGCCACCATGCTCGACCATATTTATTTTTTATTTTTGAAAAATTTGGGGATGCACAGGGCTTTGAGGTGAAGGACTTAACAGGACCCTTCTTTGCTGAGGAAAGCAGCTTGTACATTGCATAATGTTGTGGGATGATACCTAATTTCTTGGTGTTTTGTTCCTAGATACTGCCTCATCACAGTTGGGCTTTGGGGTTCTGGAACTCTCCCAGAGCCAGGATGTTGAGGAAAATACTGTGCCATGTGAAGTGGACAGAGAGCGTCTACAGTCAGTAACCACCAACTCTGGTTATACCAGGCTATCTGATGTGGATGCTAATGCTGGTATGAAACATGTTTTCTGGCATTTGGAGTTGTGTTTTCTCCCATACTAGAGGTAGTTATTTTTTCCTTGATAAGTTTTGTAGCTATCCAAATTAATATAATCTAAGTCATTTAGTAAGGTTGAAGAGTTTTCTGGTAAATACTTGTCAGTTGTTGCTTTGTGGGCTGAGGTTTTCTTTAAGTTATTGGTTACTTTATAGAATGATGCCTGTATATATTTGTAAATTAGACTTCTGTTAAAATCTTTGCTTTTTAAAAAACATCTGGGACTGTATCTAGTATTTTGAAAAATTAATTATCCCCTTCCTGTCATTTTATAAAACTCTCAGCGATTAAGCACGAAGAACAGTCCAATGAAGATATCCCCATAGCAGAACGGTCCAGCAAGGACATCCCTGTGACAGCACAGCCCAGTAAGGATGTACATGTTATAAAAGAGCAAAATCCACCACCTGCAAGGTAAGCCGTATTCTTTCTAAAAAGGATTTATGGGTTTTGCTGTAGGGTTATACTAATTTCATTTTACCAGATGAAAACATTTGTAGAAATTGTTGATTTTTAAATTATTTTCCGCTTGTACTGGTCATACTTGTGGTCTATTAGAAACACTGATTATTTATGAAGTCTCAAGAATCGTTTTTTGTCTGTTAGTTTGAGACAAAGTCTCACTCTGTTGCCCTGGGCTCATGTAATTCTCTGCCCCAGCCTCCCAAGTACTTGGGCCACACTTGACTACTAATCTTATCTTTAGGCATTCTACAAAGACTTTTTTGTTGATGAAAAAAATTTTTTTGTTGTAGAGATGGAGTCTCGCCATGTTGCTTAAGCTGATCTCGAACTCCTGGGCTCAAGTAATTGTGCTGCCTCAGCTTCCCGGAGTGCTGGGATTATAGGCATGAGCCACTCTGCCTAGCCTACAATGATGTTTTAAGGCTTCTCTAACTATAAGCATGACTCTGTAATCTTTGCTTGCCACTCTTCCTTTGGGATCTTTGTCTACAGAGACACTGCCTGTCTATGGGAGGTCTACTTAGCCTCTCTGGTGTTATGAAGAGTAACGTGAATATTATATTTGAAAGCCTACTGTTTCTATACTTGAGGAGCATCCAGATTGCTTTGGGTTCTCAGATATCTTGCATCTGGTATTTTATGGTATCAACAGATGTAGGGATTCTCAGGTTCTTTAGGCTCTTAACTTGGTAGAATTGGGAAATGTGCCTCTGCTTCGTCTCTAGTGATTTTTATAACCAAAGCTTCATTGCCTCTGGCCAGCAGGTGAAATTTGAATATGGCAGAAGAAAACTGGGATGCTTCCAGTTTGGGGAAGGGGATAAACATTCAGTATTGTTTTGTTATTTCCTTCAATAGAAAGAGTAGGGAGGGAGTGTCCTAAGCAAAGTTGAATATCAAGAGAAATTGTCTTGCTAATGTAAAACACTCAGCCTAACAGTGACTTTTTAGGCTTTTCTTTTAGGTGCTGCCTTCCATCTAGTTATGCTATTCTGTTTACCCTGGGGAGTAGTAGAACAGGTGAACCTCATAAGTCTCTGGAAAGGGGCCAGGGATGAATGTCTTACAGGTGTTAGTATTGGTCTGAAGGAGAATTGGTTTGGGGTTTGGGTACATCAAATGGAAAAGGTCAGCAGAAGATATGTGTGGCACTAGTACAGAGGATAATTCTCATCAAATACTTTCCATGGAATGTCATAGTTTGGACTGTTCTCCTTACTGGCATTATTGGGGTCTGGATCAGAATTCTTCATACAGGTCTAGATAACATTATATGTAACAAAAATCCCCCAAGTCACTCATCAGAAATCTTAGAAAGCATGAAGCACAGTATTGAGCAGAGTTGAATACAGGTATTGGCTGTGTGAGTCAGACAGGTTTTAAAATGGGCTGAGGACTTTTGTCACTATAAAGAGCAGTTTATTTCCTTTTTAATAGATAATTATGTAAATTAGAGCCACTGGAATTTTTGAAATTATTAAAGAAAAACACACAAAACAGGAAAAGCTTTTTAGTAAAAGCATGTGAACTTAGGAACTTTTTCTCCTGGTGATATGAATTTCCTAGGTCAGAGGACATGCCTTTTAGCCCCAAAGTGTGTCTTGCTGCTATGGAAGCAAAAGAACAGTTGTCTGCACAGGAACTTACGGAATGTGGACTGCAGATTCAGAAGTCACCAGAGCCTGAGGTTTTGTCAACGCAGGAAGACTTGTTTGACCAGAGCAATAAAACAGGTACCAAGAGTGATTTGCTGTTACAGCTCTTCTCCAAAGATCTAAACTTTTATTTTAGTTCTGAGGCTACTGGTTAAGTTACAAAGCATTTTATAGGTTTGCAGACCTGTTTGTGATATGGAAGGAAAATATGTTTCTAGTTAATTAGTGAGAAGGGCTTTTTGGGAATAATTTCCATTTAATATTTTGACATAATTTTCTCTCTTTTGGAAATGAGATAGTGAAGAATAGCTAATACAGTAAATTTAGTATTATGGATACTAGCCATTTTCTTTTAGTTTTTTTTTTTTTTTTGAGACAGAGTCTTTCTCTGTTGCCCAGGCTGGAGTGCAGTGGTGCGAGCTTGGCTCACTGCAAGCTCCGCCTCCCGGGATCATGCCATTCTCCTGCCTCAGCCTCTCTAGTAGCTGGGACTACTGGCACCCGCCATCATGCCCGGCTAATTGTTTGTATTTTTAGTAGAGACGGGGTTTCACTGTGTTAGCCAGGATGTTCTCGATCTCCTGACCTCGTGATCCACCCACCTTGGCCTCCCAAAGTGCTGGGATTACAGGTGTGAGCCACTGCACCTGGCCGCCATTTTCTGTTACATGGCTATTTTTTTTTTTTTTTCTTTTGAGACGGAGTCTGGCTCTGTCGCCCAGGCTGGAGTGCAGTGGCCGGATCTCAGCTCACTGCAAGCTCCGCCTCCCGGGTTTACGCCATTATCCTGCCTCAGCCTCCCGAGTAGCTGGGACTACAGGCGTCCCCCACCTCGACCGGCTAGTTTTTTGTATTTTTTTTTTGTAGAGACGGGGTTTCAACGTGTTAGCCAGGATGGTCTCGATCTCCTGACCTCGTGATCTGCCCGTCTCGGCCTCCCAAAGTGCTGGGATTACAGATTGAGCCACCGCGCCCGGCCGTTACATGGCTATTATGTCTTCAGATCTTTTTTTTTTTTTTTTGAGACGGAGTCTCGCTCTGTGGCCCAGGCTGGAATGCAGTGGCCGGATCTCAGCTCACTACAAGCTCCGCCTCCCGGGTTCACGCCATTCTCCTGCCTCAGCCTCCCAAGTAGCTGGGACTACAGGTGTCTGCCACCTCGCCCGGCTAGTTTTTTGTATTTTTTAGTAAAGATGGGGTTTCACCATGTCTGCCAGGATGGTCTCGATCTCCTGACCTCGTGATCCGCCCGTCTCGGCCTCCCCAAAGTGCTAGGATTACAGGCTTGAGCCACCGCGCCCGGCCAGATCTTAAATATGATATTAAGCTTAGGTTTTTCATATTCATCTGGGTAACAGTTTACTAAATCTGTTTATTAGTTAATTTGACATAGATAGGAATTTAAAATCTAGCAGAAAGGACATAAAACTTAAAAGAATATAATTTGTTTCACACCTCTTTAACCTCCACCAATCTCATTCCACAGCCTCAGAGAGCTAGAAAACTTGAGTTAATTACCAGCAAAACATATTATGTTGGTTGTAAGGAGGGAAGGGAAGAAGGGTATATTCCTTTGCTATGCTGTGATACAGGTTGCTGTGCAAGACATTCAGAGGGTCACCGAGGAACCTTTGTTGGCCTCTTACTAAAGTTGTAAGGTTTTATTTAAGAAATTCTTTTACACTGGGATTCATATAGTTGATACTCCATCTGTTGCTAAGGGGAAGGGACCAACAGGAGACTCTTGATAGTATAAATCAGTAATGGCTGCTCATAAATCCTTTTACTAATGCATTAGTCTTTTCTGTCACCTTTGAGCAGACCCAAATCATGAAAACTGCTGCATTTATAACATCAAGTATCATGTGCATTGTTTTGACTTCTCCCATCTGTATCATGGCATAAGCTTGACTTCACCTAAGGTAGACATTGGAATAAAAGGCTTATTTGCTGTTTTTTAATAGAAGCATCACAAGAAAGAAGAGCAGCTAAGCAGAAGTATAAGGATTCTGGCTTTTATTTTGTTTATTTATTTATTTATTTGAGACGGAGTCTCGCTCTGTCTTCCAGGCTGGAGTGCAGTGGTGTGATCTCAGCTCACTGCAACCTCCACCTACCAGGTTCAAGTGATTCTCCTGCCTTAGCTTCCCAGGTAGCTAGGATTACACATGCCCGCCACCATACCCAGCTAATGTTTGTATTTTTAGTGGAGATGGGTTTCACCATGTTGGTCCGGCTAGTCTTTAAGTCCTGACCTCAGGTGATCCGCCCGCCTCAGCCTCCCAAAGTGCTGGGATTACAGGTGTGAGCCACCGTCCCCAGCTAGGATTCTGGCTTGTAATCTCCAAGCTTAGATGCTGACAGAAGGGACTAAGGAACTCTTCATCTATTCTTTATTCAAGAAGCCCATTGTAGGGGTGGTTAATGTTCACTCAAGATTTGTGCTATTGTGGTATTCCATTCGTTGTACTATAAATAAAAAACAATTTCTGCCCTTTTGGAATTTCTGCCCTTTTGGAAATATGGAAATATGTTGGAAATATGGATATTACTCTTTGCAGTACTGAATGGTTTTTGGCAACTCAGTACTGTCAATCTGAGAAGTAAGTGCAACTGGAATTTCTTTTTTTCAGTATCTTCTGATGGTTGCTCTACTCCTTCAAGGGAGGAAGGTGGGTGTTCTTTGGCTTCCACACCTGCCACCACTCTGCATCTCCTGCAGCTGTCTGGTCAGAGGTCCCTTGTTCAGGAGAGTCTTTCCACGTAAGTAAGCCTAAAATAGCTTACACCAAGGTAGTATGTGCCTGAGAGTCTTAGGCTAAGACTGAAAGAGGCTAAACTTGCCTGCGAGTCTAGAATTCTTTTTGAAACCAAATGGTAGAACCTATGCATTAGAGCTTTGGGGATGAAGAACTGTTGAAGGTAGATAAATCTGTTTTCCCATTTGAAAATTTTATAATAGTAGCCCAAAGGTTTCACTAAAAAAGAAAAGGCGCAGTTATTTAGAAAATGTTACACGTCCAAAACAAGCATTCTGCTCCTCTGTTTTACTTGCAGTTCTTCTTGTTCAATAGCAGAGGGTGGCAAATAGTTGTTAACAGTAGTTGGATTTCTTTATCTCTGTGTTAGGGCAAAGGGGTTCGCTTGTTGGTTTTTTTTGTTTAGTTTTAGCTTTGTTTTCTAATGAAAATGTGCATGGTCTGTCTATTAGGCAAGAAAATGGAATAATTTTTTTTTATGTCTCAAATCTGCAAATGAATTTATTTCCTACCACTGCTCATCTTGCTTTTCAATCATGATGTCCTTGTGTCTCATCATTCACTTTGCCCTTACTCTTGTAAAAAAAGTTCTTATTTTACAATAGAAAAGTCTGGTGTGGGAAATAGTTATTGAAGTATTTTTGGTTCTTCCACCAGCCTCAGGTTGCTATTTGGGAGAAGTGCTGATAAGTATTTATCTGAATGCCTTAGATATTTTTTCCTGTTAAAAAGTAAAAACAAATACAGAAATGCAAAACTGTGGCTATGGTAAAATAACCTGTGATTCTCTCTTTGTATAAAGGAATTCCTCAGATCTTGTTGCTCCTTCTCCTGATGCTTTCCGATCTACTCCTTTTATCGTTCCTAGCAGTCCCACAGAGCAAGAAGGGAGACAAGGTGAGCTCTCTTGATCTCTCTGTTGATCTCAGATTAGAAGAGGAGCAACACTTCTGCCTTGCAAAATGTACTGCTTCTTTGTACTTTAGAATGCTTGTGACCTACACAATTCTGTAGGATTCATGTTTGTCTAACCTTTAGGAATAAGACCTACTGTAAAGTGCTGTCCTCAGTTCTTTGCTTTTCCTTCCTTCTTTTTTTTTTTTTAATCTAACCCCATCCCCCATCCTTTGCTTTTCTAGCACTAATTCTGTTGAGATTTCTGTATTGTTGGCTCAATTTTTAAAAAGGCTCTGAAGGAAATTTTTTTTTGAGATGGAGTCTCGCTCTGTCACCCAGGCTGGAGTGCAGTGGCCGGATCTCAGCTCACTGCAAGCTCCGCCTTCCGGGTTCACGCTATTCTCCTGCCTCAGCCTCCCGAGTAGCTGGGACTACAGGTGCCCGCCGCCACGCCCGGCTAACTTTTTGTATTTTTTAGTAGAGACGGGGTTTCACCATGTTAGCCAGGATGGTCTTGATCTCCTGACCTCGTGATCCATCCACCTCGGCCTCCCAAAGTGCTGGGATTACAGGCGTGAGCCACTGCGCCTGGCCAAAATTTTTGTTTTTAAAGTTGAACTTAAATGAATTAGTATGGGGAAGAACTGGACTTATTACTAACGGCCTAGTTGTTTCTAGCAGCATGTGAACACATTTCTGGTGAGAAGGAACCAGCTTGTTTCTTGTGGTCCTTATAGGTTATTTTTGCTATTATTAAAATAGTTTTAGCATAAGAGTGGTTGAAAGTAGGTGGTAAAAATTTTAACTTCATTCATTTACTCCTTTGAAGACTTAGAGATTTTATATTACTTTATTCATAAGAAAGCTTTCCTTTTCACGTCTCTAATTCATCTCATTATTTAAGCTTCTTTTGCTCTGATCTAGTCTCCTATCCAGTCATTCAAGATGTTTCTGAATTCCTACGATTTCTACAAAGCTTTTTCTAATAAATTCTATGATCTTCATCTTTTTACTCTTTCATATACAAGTAATGGTTTTATTTATTGAGCACTTAGTATAGGCAAGGCATTATTCTAGAGGCATTTCTGTGGTTTTTCTCATTGAATCCTCACAAACATCCTAAGAAGGAGATGTTACTTTTATCCCCATTTTACAGATGAGGAAATGGAGGCATAGAGAGATTTTGCAACTAATGAGATGTAGAGGCAGAATTTGAACTCAGGCAGCTGCCTCCAGAGCCTGTGCCCTTATCTGTCATATATATGCCTCCTATTATATCCTTTCTCTGCTCTTGAGTAATATAAAACGTAGACATTTAACAGTTTTTCAAATGTAATTTATCAGTGATAGAATTTGATCTTAGGCTTTCTTCTGCTATAAAATTTGTCTCTGGCTATTTCTCTTAAAATCAGTTGTAGGTATCCAAATGGACTAATAGCAGTCTAGGCATAACATGATTAGTGACTAATATCAATCTAAGCATAACATGATTAGGTGAATTCTACAAAAACCTTGGTAATACAAGTTAAGACTGGTTAATTCTTAGAACAGTTTCTTTTATCTGTACTGTGAACATTGGAAAAACATAAAAATAATTATATTAAATATGCTTTCTCAGGCTGGGCGTGGTGGCTCACGCCTGTAATCCCAACACTTTGGGAGGCCAAGGCGGGCAGATCACCTGAGGCCAGGAGTTCGAGACCAGCCTGGCCACCATGGTGAAATTCCATCTCTACTAAAAATATAAAAAATTAGGTAGGCGTGGTGGCGGGTGCCTGTAATCCCAGCTACTCAGGAGGCTGGGGCAGGAGAATCACTTGAACCCAGGAGGCAGAGGTTGCAGTGAGCCAGGGTTGCACCACTGCACCTCAGCCTGCACAACAGAGCGAGACCCTGTCTTCCAAAAAAAAAAAAAAATGCTTTCTCCCTGATTGTAAACAGTCAATATTTATTGTAGAAAGTTTGTTAAGTATATAGGAAATTAATGAAAATAAAAATCACCTGTGATACTACACTCCGGATATAGTTACAACTAGTATATTTGGATATATTTCAGTTTTCAATACATGAAGTACTTTTACATAATTGGCATCATGTTGTGTATATGACTCAGTTTTCTTTTTTTATGTAACAGTATATTTTCACTTGTCAGTTATATTTTAGATTTAATGCATTTGCTTATTATGTGCATCAGTGTTTGTGAAACTATGTGTGCTTTTTGTATTTATTTGTTTTTTTGCTTTTCTCTTAGATTATTAGCCTAAAGCCTTTTTTATATGTAGTGCCTATAACATCAGGTTTTTAATGTGCTTTGTCATGGCAAGAAAGTTCAAAATGTGCAACAAAAGTACTTAGCACAGCTATGGTAGTATATTAAAGGCCAGTAGCACCGGATCCCAGATTAGATGTAGACTGGTAAGGTTGAGACTAAGCTAAGCAGCAAGGCTAGGTATTGAGGTTGCAGTTTGGGTAACTGGTAGCGTGAATGTGAATTATGGGGAAAAGGTAAATGTTGTCAAGTAGTTTGTGAGTGGTCTAGAGGAGGCCTGTTTAGGGTCAAGTTATAAGATAGGGGATAAAAATGATGAATCAAATACTTAGCTAGCCAGACTGACTCCAAGCAAGGTCCTAGGTGGGTAGTATACTATAGGAAAGCAGTGTTTTGTGTTTTGTGTGTGTGTTCCCTCCTAATTTGTGTCAGGATTAGTGTCTTCTCTTTCCTAGTTCTTTGATAGATCAGTGCTGATTGGCATTGATAGATTTTTTTTTCTTCGTCTGTATTTGTACAGGCATCCATCTCTCTGCATTTAGCAATTGTTAATGCAAATATAATGAGTTCATAAATACTAATTATAGATGCTGTGTTTACTTAAAGTGGTGACAAGTTCACTGTCTTTCAAGGCCTGTGGTAGAATATATGATGGTTAAATTAGGTAATAGTAGTTTGGGCTTTTCTTGAGCTTTTCTACAGGGAAGTGAAAAACTGAGCTATAAAATCAGGAAAGGAGCCAAGTTATTTCTTATGAATGGGTGGGTAGCCCCAGTTGCATCCAGTTTTGATCTATACCTAAAAATAGAAGCTTGGGCAGCTCTTCCAACCAAAGGAAGTATTGCTAGATTGCTAGGACCCAATCTACTATTATTCCATCAGCTTTTCTGAAAAATTGCATCACTATTTTTTTAGAGTGAAAATGTCTGTAATGTAATTGTTATTAGTGGTGTTGGAACATGAGTAATATTGATGAGTGATACTTCTCAATTTGTTTTTCCTGTTTTAAACCAGATAAGCCAATGGACATGTCAGTGTTATCTGAAGAAGGAGGAGAGCCTTTTCAGAAGAAACTTCAAAGTGATGAACCAGTAGAATTAGAAAACCGCCCTCTCCCACCTGAGCCCACTGTATCACCACAAGCCTCAACACCAATATCTCAGAGCACACCAGTCTTCACTCCTGGGTCACTTCCTATCCCATCCCAGCCTCAGTTTTCTCATGTGAGTATTGTAGAAAGAGTTGTTTTTTTTAAAGCAGCATTATTGGGGTATAATTTACAGACCATAAAATTCACACGTTTTAAATGTACAATTTTGTGATATTTTAGTACATTTACAGAGTTGTTCCTGGCTAACACGGTGAAACCCTGTCTCTACTAAAAATAAAAAAATTAGCCGGGCGCGGTGGCGGGCGCCTGTAGTCCCAGCTACTCAGGAGGCTGAGGCAGGAGAATGGCGTGAACCCTGGAGGCGGAGCTTGCAGTGAGCTGAGTTGAGATCGCGCCACTGCACTCCAGCCTGGGTGAAAGAGGGAGACTCCATCCCAAAAAAAAAAAAAAATTTACAGAGTTATGAAGCTGTCATCACAAAGTAGTTTTAGAACAGTTTTGAAGTCACCTAACATCTTGATTTTTTTTTTATGTTTAAACTTTTTACAGTGTCTTTAAACTTTTTGAAAATGTTACTGCAAAATTGCAAAGGGACATAAATCATTATTCTACCTTAACACAACTGTTACTGTAATTTTTGTCTTTCCACATGCTTATGGTTTTTTTCAATAACTAAATTTTTTTGCCCATGACACAGCCTCAGGAGGTCCTGACGATATGTGCCCCCACATGCTGGTGTTTTTTTATTTTTTTTATTTTTTTTGTTTTTTAGAGACAGAGTCTCGCTGTGTCACCCAGACTGGAGTGCAGTGGCCGGATCTCAGCTCACTGCAAGCTCCGCTTCCCGGGTTCATGCCATTCTCCTGCCTCAGCCTCCCGAGTAGCTGGGATTACAGGCACCCGCCACCTTGCCCGGCTAGTTTTTTTTTTTGTATTTTTTTTTTTTAGTAGAGACAGGGTTTCACTGTGTTAGCCAGGATGGTCTCGATCTCCTGACCTCGTGATCCGCCCGTCTCGGCCTCCCAAAGTGCTGGGATTACACTCCCAAAGTGCTCCCAAAGTGCTCGGCCTCCCAAAGTGCTGGGATTACAGGCTTGAGCCACCGCGCCAGGCCATTTTTTTAAAAAGTTGTTGTATAGCACAACTTTAATTTTTTTTTTCCAGTTAACATTGTATCGTAATAATTCTCAGTGTTACATTGTTTCAAAAGTTGTGTATTATTTAAGTAGATGTGATCTCAGTACAGGATCATTCCTATACTTAGGATATCAATATGGTTTTTAGTTTTCCAATGTGTATTTTCTTCTAAAAGCAAGGGAAAACTATTAATTTGTATAATTTTAAATTTAAATATTTAAAGAAATGAAATTCAGGTTTCATAGTGAGTTGAAAATCCTTAAATCTAAATGACTATATTATATATTCAATCTAAATACCTATTCTTATAAGACCTTAAGTGGGGGAATTATTGTAGTTTTATTGGGAGAACTTATTTTACACCTTCCAGTTTGCAGGTGTTATAATAAGAGTTTGTATTTAAAAGTAAAATTTGAAAATGAATAGTAATGAACTGTAAATTTAGTGAGGAGGGGACAGTAGGAAGAAAGAAACTGGTTTGTTTTCTGGAGTTTTAAAACTTGTTTTGTTAAAGGATTCCATTTTATGCAGTTCATTAGAAGCAATTTGGTGGCATTATTAAAAATGAGGACTCTAGAGTCAGAACTTCCTGGACTCACTCCTGGCTCTGTCATTACTACCTTTGTGACCAATTGAAATTGAATCTTAGTTTGCTCATCAGTCAAGTGGTGGGGATACTGATACTGTCTACCTGATAGGTTGTTTATGAAGGTTGAGTTAATATATATAAAAGGCCTAGACTAGTGCCTTACACTTGGTAAATACTGCATATAAGGATAGCTGTTGCTCACAGTAAAAGGGTTGAAAACAAGGTTACCTGGAGGTGAAATGGATGTTCAAACCATACATCATTTTCTTTAGCTTTTTTTTTTTTTTGAGACAGGATTTTGGTCTGTTGCCCAGGCTGGAGTGCAGTGGTACGACCACGGCTCACTGCAGCCTTGACTTCCTGGTCTCAAGTGATCCTCCCACCTCAGCCTCCCAAGTAGCTGGAACTACAAGCACGTGGCACCATGCCCAACTAATTTCTTAATGTTTTTTATAGAGATGGGGTATCACTATGTTGCCAGGGCTGTTCTTAAACTCTTAGGCTCAAGTAATCCTCTTGTCTCAGCCTCCCAATGTGTTGAGATTACAGGTGTGGGCCACTGCGCCTGGCCTTCTTTAGCTTTTATTTTTCTAAGTTATATGTAAAGGTAGCTGGGCATGGTGGGACATGCCTGTAATCTCAGCTGCTCAGGAGATTGCAGCTCAGGGAGGAGCATTTGAACCTAGGGATTTGAGAACAGCTTGGGCAAAATAGCAAGACCCCGTCTCAAAAAAAAAAAAAATGTTATAAATCTGGCCTGGCACAGTGGCTCATGCCTGTAATCCCAGCACTTTGGGAGGCCAAGGCAGGCGGATTACTTGAGACCAGGAGTTCAAGATCAGCATGGCCAGCACAGTGAAACCCAGTCTCTACCAAAAAGTACAAAAATTAGCCTAGCAAGCACCTGTAGTCCCAACTATTTGGAAGGCTGAGGCAGGAGAATCGCTTGAACCCAGGAGGTGGAGGTTACAGTGAGCCAAGATCGCACCCCTGCACTGCAGCCTGGGCGACAGAGTGAGACCCTGTCTTAAAAAGAAATAAAAAAAAGAGTTTAAGAATGAGCTATAAGCACTGACAGAGAGCACTGAGAAGATTTTTCCAACACTAATTTAAAGAAAATGGTTGTAGATGTTTATCAGTGACCAAACAAGACATTTATGGTCTTTGGAAAGGTATTCCTACCAGTTGGTGGGGGCAGAGATAATTCCTGGCCACAAAGGGAGAATAGACGTTTTGAAAAACAAGCCACTATTGAAGGAATTGCTCTGTTTTCAACATTTACCAAAGACCTTCAGAATTAGCCAAAAAATCAGCAATGAAAATTTCAGACAAATGAGTGATTCTGAACGTAGTTCAGAGATTCTTGGAACCTAAGATGACTCTAATCAGGTTTCTTTGAACTCATGTTTTATAAGATGCCTCAGCCAGTGCAGTCCCTGCCTCCTAAAAAGTCTCTGAAGAGTACCTTTGGTAGCCCAGGTGCAGTGGCCTACACCTATAATCCCAGCACTTTGGGAGGCCGAGGCGGGAGGGTCACATGAGCCCAGGAGTTTGAGAACAGCCTGGGCAACATAGTGAGACCCCATCTCTACAAATGGTCAAAAATTAGCCAGGAGTGGTGGTGCCCGCTTGTAGTCCCAGCTGCTCAGGAGACTGAGACGGGAGAATTGCTTGGAGAATTGCTTGAGTCCGGGAAGTTGAGGCTGCAGTGAGCCATGATCATGCCACAGCACTCAGCTTGAGCAACAGGGTGAGACTTTGTCTCAAAAAAAAAAAAAAAAAAAAAAAAAAACCTTTACAACATAGCTTTTAAGTTAAAGATTTGATTTTACTTAATAAGCATTTGTAAAACCCCAAAAATAAGTCAGATAGTTAAAACAAGACCTCTTCCTCCTTCTACCCAAAGATAACCACTTTTCATTCTTTATGCTTTTTCTTTTGGTATTTACCTCCATAATTCTACATAGCATGATTATATTTTCTTTTTCTTAGGCACAGGGTCTTGACCTGTTGCTCAGGCTGTAGTGTAGTGGAGCAGTCCTAGCTCACTGTAACCTCGAACCTCTGTGCTCAGGCCATCCTCCCACCTCAGCCTCCTGAGTAGCTGGGACTACTGGCACACACTACCACACCTGGCTAATTAAAAAATTTTTTATAGGGCCGGGCACAGTGGCTCAAGCCTGTAATCCCAGCACTTTGGGAGGCCGAGATGGGCGGATCACGAGGTCAGGAGATGGAGACCATCCTGGCTAACACGGCGAAACCCCGTCTCTACTAAAAAATACAAAAAGCTAGCCAGGCAAGGTGGCGGGCACCTGTAGTCCCAGCTACTCGGGAGGCTGAGGCAGGAGAATGGCGTAAACGCGGGAGGCAGAGCTTGCAGTGAGCTGAGATCTGGCCACTGCACTCCAGCCCGGGTGACAGAGCGAGACTCCGTCTCAAAAAAAAAAAAAAAAAAAAAAATTTTTTTATGGAGATGGGACCTCACTATGTTGCCCAGGCTGGTCTTGAACTCCTGGGCTCAAGCAGACCTCCTGCCTTGGCCTCCCAAAATGCTGGGATTACAGGTGTGAGCTACCGTGACCAGCCTATTTTCATAAAAAAATTTTAGCCATTTTCCAAGTATAGTTAAATCATAATTTTGTTTAGATTATTACTGACTTTACATTATTGCTATGTAAACAGTTCACAGCAGAGCCTATGACATATTATGATTATTTTTTCATGTTTCTGTAATTTGTTTTCTCTGAAATTGTACTTGTGGGGCTTTTTTTTTTTAGTTTTCTGTGACTCTCGTTAAATCAACCCTAGACTCTCCACCAATTGTCAGAAACTCCTTTTAGGGTGTTGAAGAGCCTTAGACTTTCTGTTTCATCTTTTTGGAGAAACCTCTTTTGGACCCTCCTGGTTTCTAATCTGTACTGTTGCCCTCTATTCCTGGTGCATAACTGTTACCTCCCTTCACTGTCATCCTTGGAGATTCTCCTTACCTGTCTTTGTGTTGGATACCTCTTGGGTTTCATATCTTCTTGCTTGGTTTACTCCCTCATTTTGGTGGGGGACATTGTTTAGTAGCTTTTATTCTGCTATCACACTTGATTTGTAGTTTGCAGGATTATAGAATTCTAGATGGGAAATAATTTTCCTTTAAAGATTTTGAAGGCATTGCTCTTTTGTCTTCCAACTTCCAGTGCTGCTGTTAAGTGTGAGGGCCAGGCCAGCCGTGGTGACTCATGCTTGTTATCTTAGCACTTTGGGAGGCTAACGTCGGGGGACCACTTGAGGCCAGGAGTTTGAGACCAGCCTGGGCAACATGGCCAGACCCTGTCTCTACCAAAAAACAAAACAAAACAACACAACAACAAGAGCAGCAAAAAACAAAGTGTGAAGGCAGTCTGATCTTGACTTTTAATAGGTGATCTGTTTTTTCTTTACTGGAATCCTGTAGAATTTTCTCTTTGTTCCCAGTGTTCTGAAATTTCCAGACCTTTGGGATAGGTCTATTTTCATTCATTGTTTTAGGTACTTGGTAGGCCCTCTCAAGTTTAGAAACTCAGGTCCTTCAGTTCAAAGAAATTTATCTCTTTAATTTCTTCCCCTTTGTTTTCTCTGTTCCTCTTCTTTTTTTTAATGGACTATCTGTTGTTTGGATGTTGAAACTCCTAGAATAGTCTTCTAATTTTATTTTGTCTTCTACTTTTGATCATCTCTGTCTCTTTGTTCAACTTTCTGGGTGATTTCTTCAGTCATTAAAAAAGCAGTGGCTATATTGAGATGTAATTCACATACCATTCAGTTTACCCATTTAAAGTACACAATCCAATGGTTTTTAGTATAGTAATAGAGTTGTGCAACTATCACCATGATCTAATTTCAGATTAGTTTCATCACCTTCCCCAAACCCATGCCCATTAGCACTCACTCAACCTTTCTTCTACCCCTGGCTGTTAGAGACCACCAGTCTACTTTCTGTCTCTATAGATTTGCCCATTCTGGACATTTCATATAAATGGAATTATAAAATACATAGCCTTTGTGAATGGCTTCTTTCATTTAGCATAATGTTTTCAGGGTTCACCTATGTTGTAGCATGTGTCAGATTTTCATTCCTTTTTTTTCTGTTGATCTATCCTTGTCTATAAAAAATATAAAGGAAAAAAGAATTTCATTCCTTTATTTATTTATTTATTTGTTTGTTTGTTTATTTTTCTTTTTGAGATGGAGTTTTACACTTGTTGCCCTTGCTGGAGTGCAATGGCGTGATCTTGGCTCACCGCAACCTTTGCCTCCCAGGATCAAGCGATTCTCCTGCCTTAGCCTCCTGAGGGGATTACAGGCATGCGCCACCACACCTGGCAAATTTTGTATTTTTTCTTTTTTAGTAGAGACAGGGTTTCTCTTTTTTTTTTTTTTGTCTTTTTTTTTTTTTTTCCCTTTTTGTGGAGAACGGGGTCTCGCTGTATTACCCAGGCAGGTCTCGAACTCCTGGGCTGAAGCTATCCTCCCGCCTCTGCCTCCCTGAGAGCTGGGATTACAGGCGTGAGCCACCGCGCCCGGCCTGAGACAGGGTTTCTCTATGTTGGTCAGGCTGGTCTTGAACTCCCGACCTCAGGTGATCCACCCATCTCGGCCTCCCAAAGTGCTGGGACTACAGGCGTGTGTCATCGTGCCTGGCCTTCATTCCTTTTTATTGTTGAATAATACCATTGTGTGGATATACCACAGTTACTCATCGATTCATCATTTGATGGACATTTGGGTTGTTTCCCCTTTTGGCTATTGTGAATAATGCTGCTGTGTACATTTATGGACAAGTTTGTGTGTGAACATGGTTTTATTTCTCTTATGTATACTTACAGGTGCAATTGCCCGGTTCAACCATCTTTTAATTCTTCTCTTAGTTATTAATTTCTACTCTTGGGTTTTTAATTTCTAAATTTTTTTCAGAATATATTTTTTAAATACAATTTCTCTTATTTTATGGATATACTATCTTATCTCTGTAACAGTATTAATAACAGTTTTCTCCTCTCTGGAATAGTCACTGTTTCTTCCAGATGGACTTTAGTTCTGTTTGTTTTGATCTCTTTCAAATTAGAGGCTTTCCTCAGATGTCTGGTAATCTTTGATTATTTGGTGATGTTCAAGAGTGAAATATCAGACAGATGATTAGTAGTTCTGAGTTGGTGGTTGGGTCTTCTTGTTTTTGGGATTTGCTGTAATGTGATCCGCAGGGACATTTTATTGGAAGTCCCATAATGTCAGTATCTTGATTTATCTTGGCCTGGTCAGATCCCTTAGGAAAATGTCTGATCTCCTATTTGTGGGGTATAGGCCTGGCTGCCATTGTACTAGAAGTCTATTAATGGAAGAGGGCTTTGGGTGGGAAGGGGTTGGGAGACAGGTGCAGGTTTCATTCAATATGTAGATTTTCATTTAATCTCCCTATTTTCAGTATTGTACTTCCTGATAACTGTGCCTCTTGTCTGCCAGTCCTGGGACACTCTATTTTATGCTCTCCAGGGCAGAGGAGGGGCAGGGTGAGATTATGGGAGTTGGAACTGTGATATAACTCTGGGTGTTTCTTGGCTTTCTCTACTGCTGGCTTAGGAATTCAGCTTTCACTCTTCTGTTAAATAGATTACCTTTTCCAGATTTTTTTTTTTTTGCAGTTACCTTTTCTTCTCTTTTTCTTGAAATTTTGTGCTTAAGAAAAATCACTTTACCATTACTTAATGAGATTTCAGAAAACTCTGAAATGTGTATGTTCAGTCCTCCATTTTTGTTAAGTTCCCTACTTTTTTCATTATATGTCAAACTTGTACGTGTTATTCTTAATGGGTAACCCTTGTACATCTGTTATTTCTTTTGTACCTTGGTTACTGGATGGAGTCCAAGTCAACCTAATTTTGATGTTATAAGATCTAAATATGTGTAAAGAGATTATTACTATTCAAGAGAAAATTGGGCTAAAGATAATTTTGTCAATTTTTTTTCTTTCTTTCCTAATAAACTTGTCAATCGCATAGCCTCTTTGACGCTTTACCAGGATATGAGGGATGGGAAGAGGATTAGTAGAACATAGTTTGATAGTTAACATTTTCTCATTCTTGATATATGTATTAATTTTGGTGAGGACAAATTAGACAATTAAATGTTTTCAAACTAGAATAGTGGTGGTGGTGGCACAACATTGTAAATGCACCAAATGCCACTCAATTATTTTATTTTTGTTTTTGTGTGTGTGTGTGTGTGATTCTTATTTTTTTTTTTTTGAGATGGAATCTTGCTCCGTCACCCAGGCTGGAGGGCAGTGGCACAATCTCAGCTCACTGCAACCTCTGCCTCCTGAGTTCAAGTGATTCTCCTGCCTCAGCACCCCAAGTAGCTGGGACAACAAGTGCACACCACCTTGCCCAGCTCATTTTTGTATTTTTAGTAGAGATGGGGTTTCACCATGTTGGCCAGGCTGGTCTCAAACTTCTGACCTCAAGTGATCTGCCTGCCTTGGCCTCCCACAGTGCTGGAATTACAGGCGTGAACCACCGTGCCTGGCCTGAATTGTTTAGTTTAAAATGGCTTAATTTTATGTTGTGAGTTTCATTTAAAAAAAGGTATTTATAGCTTTACATTAGTGATGTTTTATCTATGAGCCTTTGTAAAATGACTTATTTTTTGCAACAAGGGAAAAAATACATATTTCTTGCAGAAGATGTGGTAATACATGGTGGCTTACACCTGTAATCCCAGTGCTTTGGGAGGCCAAGGTGGGAGGATAGCTTGAGCCAGGAGTGTGACAGCAGCCTGGGCAACGTAGTGAGACCCCCGTCTCTACCCCCCACCCAAAAAAAAAGATTAGCCGGGTGTGGCAACGTGTACCTATAGTCCCAGCTCCTGGCTCGGGAGGAGTATGAGCGGGAAGATTGCTTGAGTTCAGGTGTCTGAAGCTACAGTGAACTATGATTGTGCCACGGCCCTCTGGCCTGGGTGACAAAGCAAGACCCCATCTTGAAGAAAAGAAAAAAGAGAAAATAAGATCATTAGTTATTCTACCTAAGAAATAACAACTCTGTTTTTTTTTTTTTTTTGAAATTAAGTCTCTGCATGCGCCTGGCAAAGTTTTGTGTTTTTAGTAGAGATGGGGTTTCACCTTGTTGGTCAGGCTGGTCTGGAACTCCTGACCTCAGGTGATCCACCTGCCTCAGCCTCCCAATGTGCTAGGATTACAGGCATAAGCCGTCACACCTGGCCAACTCTTAGCTTTTTTTGTTATATGTTTATTAACTAAAATTACATGAAGATTATATATGATAAAATGTGTAAAAAGAGTATAATGGCCAGATGCTGTGGCTCACGCTTATAATCCCAGCACTTTGGCAGGCTGAGGCAGACCGATCACTTGAAGTTAGGAGTTTGAGACCAGCCTGGCCAACATGGTGAAATCCCATCTCTACTAAAAAGTACAAAAATTAGCTGGAAGTAGTGGCGGGTGCCTGTAATCCCAGTTACTCTGGAGGCTGAGGCAGGAAAATTACTTGAACCTGGGAAGTGGAGGTTGCAGTGAGTGGAGATGGCGCCACTGCACTTCAGCCTGGGTGACGGAACAAGACTCTGTCTCAAAAAAAAAAAAGAAAAAAAAGACTATAATGTATATCTACATAATTTTTTACTAAAATAGAAACTTCTTGGTAGAGCCCAAATGTTTTTTGATCTTTTAGTGTTCTTCTGTATACCTTTATGTAGACCACAGAACATTCTATCATGTGATAGATCACAATTTAAAAATTATTATCTTGGCCGGACGAGGTAGCTCATGCCTGTAATTCCAGCACTCTGGGAGTTCGAGGCGGGCAGATTGCTTGAACCTAGGAGTTCAGGATCAGCCTGGGCAACATGGCAAAATCTCGTCTCTACAAAAAAATCTAAAAAATTAGGTGTGGTGGTGTGTGCCTGTATTCCCAGCTACTCGGGAGGCTGAGGTAAGAGAATCGCTTGGGCCTAGGAGGTCAAGACTGCAGTGAGCCATGATCGCACTACTGCACTCCATCCAGCCTGGGCAGCAAACAAGACCCTGTCTCAAAAAAAAAAAAGAAAAGAAAATTCTTATTTGTAACCATTTAAGGTATTTCATATTGTTTCCTATTCTAAATAATAATATAGCAGTGAACCATTTTGTAGCTAAATATTAGTGTGCTTTCATTGATTAATTTCCCAGAAATGGAATTATTGGATTATGGCGTATAGGATTTCAGGGCTGTTGTGTTTTGCTAAATTTCCATTCAGAAATGTTGAACCATTTTTTTTTCACTTTTGAGACAGGGTCTCATTCTGTTGTGCAGGCTGGAGTGCAGTGGCACAATCACTGCTTACTGCAGCCTTGACCATCCAGGCTCCCAAGTAGCTGTGACCACGGACGTGTGCTAATGTATTTTTTTTTTTGGTATAGACAGGGTCTCACTTTGTTGTGCAGGCTTATCTCAAATTCCTGGGCTCAAGTAATCCTTCTGCCTCGGCCTTCCAAAGTGTTAGGATTATAAGTTAGAGCCACTGCACCTGGCTTGAACCGGTTTATACTCAGTCATATCTGAGAGTATATGAATAGATTCAAACTTATGATCATTGTTACAATCTGATAGGATAAACAAAAATACCAGACATTGAAATACCAGAAGTTATGGAATATACAGAATGCTTGACTACCCATTTGATTCCTCATTCCCTTAAAAATCATAGGAAAAAAAGCTTGGGCGTGGTGGCTCATGCCTGTAATCCTAGCAGTTTGGGAGGCTAAGGTGGGCAGATTGCTCGAGCCCAGGATTTTGAAACAAGCTTGGGCAACAAAACGAGACCCTCTCCACAAAAAATATAAAAATTACCTTGCTTTGATGGTGCACACTTGTAGTTCCAGCTGCTTGGGAGGCTGAGGTGGGAGGATCAATTGAGTTCAAGACTTCAAGGCTACAATGAGCTGTTATTAAGCCACTGCACTCCAGTCTGGGTGACAGAGCAAGACCTTGTCTCAAAACAAAACAAAACATAGGAAATGAATGCCCTGTGTCTGGAGTTTTACATCATTTACATTAGGCAAAATTACACACTAAATGTAAATTTTTATGTAAAAGCAGCTAAGTTTTATGTTAATGTCTCTTTAAAAATATTGAAGTATTAGTTACATAAAATTGTCATTTTTACATGTATGTTTTGATGAATTTTGGCAAATGTGTACAGCTGTGTAACCATCACCACCATCAACGTAGAGAACAGTTCCCTCACCCTAAAAAGTTTCCTTATAACCTTTTGTGGTTGATCTCCCTGCTGCCCAACATACTCCCTTCTCCTGCCCTAGGCAATCACACACATCAGTTTTCTGTCAGTATAGTTTTGGTATTTCAGTAGTTTCAAGTCTGGGCAATATAGCAAGATCCCATTTCTAAAAGACATTTTTAAAATTACCTGGGTGTTGTGGCGCCCACCTGTATTTCCAGCTACTTGGGAGGCTGAGGTGGGAGATTGCTTGAGCCCAGGAAATTGAGGCTGCAGTGAGCTATGATTTCACCACTTTACTCCAGAGCCTGGGCGACAGAGTGAAGCCTTGTCTTTAAAAAAAAAAAAAGAAAAAGAATTTCATGTACTTGGAATCAGGAAGTGTGTATGGTCTTTTATTTTTGAGCTCTTTTACTTAGCATATTTTTGAGATTTGCTTGTATTATACATATTAGTATTTTATTGCATTTATATTGTTGGATAGTGTTCCATAATATGAGTATCCACAATTTGTTCATTCACCAATTGATAGGACATTTGGTTCTAGTTTTTGGTTATTTTGAATAATCTAGTCAATTATAATTAATATATGACCATTATATGAGTGAATATATGAATAATTCCCCATGAATTTATGAATAATAATCCTATGATCTTTTGTACATCTTTTTTTTGGAGACAGAATCTCGCTCTGTCGCCTAGGCTGGAGTGTAGTGGCGTGATTTTGCCTCACTGCAACCTCTGCCTCCTGGGTTCAAGCAATTCTTGTGCCTCAGCCTCTGTGTAGCTGGGATCATAGGTGTGCACCACTATGCCCAGCTAATTTTTATATTTTTAGTAGGGACGGGGTTTCACCATGTGGGCCAGGCTGGCCTCGAACTCCTGGCCTCAAGAGATCTGCCTGCCTTGGCCTCCCAATGTGTTGAGAATACAAATGTGAGGCCGGGCGCGGTGGCTCAAGCCTGTAATCCCAGCACTTTGGGAGGCCGAGACAGGCGGATCACAAGGTCAGGAGATCGAGACCATCCTGGCTAACACGGTGAAACCCCGTCTCTACTAAAAAATACAAAAAACTAGCCGGGCGAGGTGGCAGGCGCCTGTAGTCCCAGCTACTCCGGAGGCTGAGGCAGGAGAATGGCATAAACCCGGGAGGCGGAGCTTGCAGTGAGCTGAGATCCGGCCACTGCACACTCCAGCCCCGGCCACAGAGCGAGACTCCGTCTCAAAAAAAAAAAAAAAAAACAAGTGTGAGCCACTGCGCCTGGCCAACATGCACATCTTATGAATAATAGTTCTATGATCATTTGGATGCCCATCTTTTCTGTGGGCACATATTTTTATTTTTCTTAGGTCAATGCCTACAAATAGAATGCCTAGGTTATATAGTAATGAGTGTTTCTAAGATACTGCCATACTGTTTTTCCAAAGTGAGTGTAACATTTTGCATTCCCAGCAGCAATGTACGAGAGTTGCAGTTGTTCACCATCGTTGCTAATCCTCAGTTTTGTGAGCCCTTTTTTTTTTCCTCTTTTTTTGAGACAGAGCCTTTCTCTGTCACCCAGGCTAGTGTGCATTGGCACAATCATAGCTCACTGCAGTCTGGACTTCTGTGGCTCAAGTGATCCTTCTGCTTCAGCCTCCCAAGTAGCTGGGACTGTAGGGGCACAATACCATGCCTGGCTAATTTTTAAAGTTTCTGTAGACGTGGGGTCTAGCCATGTTGCCCAGGCTGGTCTTGTACTCCTGGACTCAAGCAGTTTTCCCACCTCAACCTCCCAAAGTGCTGGGATTATAGGTGTGAGCCACCACACCTGGCTGAGCCATGATGCCTGGCTATTTTGTGAACTATTTTAACGTTAGTTTGCTTTTTTTTTTTGGAGACAGAGTTTTGCTCTATTGCCCAGGCTGGAGTGCAATGTCACAATCTCAGCTCACTGCAACTTCTGCCTCCTGGGTTCAAGTGATTCTCCTGCCTCAGCCTTGTGAGTAGCTGGGACTACAGGTACAGGCGCTCGCCACCACGCCTGGCTAATTTTTGTATTTTTAGTAGAGATGGGGTTTCACCATGTCGGCCAGGCTGGTCTTGAACTCCTGATGTCAGGTGATCCGCCCGCCTTGGCCTTCCAAATTGCTGGGATTACAGGTGTGAGCCACCACGCCTGGCCTATGTTAGTTGCTTTTGTTGCATGTAGTGGCATTTCATTGTGATTTTAATTTGTATTTCTCTGTTGACTATTGATATTGTAACCTTTGGATTTTATTTTATTTATTAATTATTATTATTATTATTTTTTGAGATGGAGTCTTGCTCTGTCATCCAGACTGGAGTGCAATGACATGATCTTGGCTCACTGCAACCTCTGCCTCCCTGGTTCAAGCCATTCTCCTGCCTCAGTTTCTTGAGTAGCGGGGATTACAGCCATGTACCACCCCACCCGGCTAATTCTTGTATTTTTGGTAGAGACACGGTTTCACCATGTTGGCCAGGCTGGTCTTGAACTCCTGACCTCAGGATCTACCTGCCTCGGCCTCCCAAAATGCTGGGATAATAGGCATGAGCTACTGCACCTGGCCACTGGATTTTAATATCTGCTTTATGAATGCTAGCTTTTTGGCTGGGCGCGGTGGCTCAAGCCTGTAATCCCAGCACTTTGGGAGGCTGAGGCGGGCGGATCACAGGGTCAGGAGATTGAGACTATCCTGTGGATCACAAGGTCAGGAGATCGAGACCATCCTGGCTAACATGGTGAAACCCCATCTCTACTAAAAAAAAAATACAAAAAACTAGCCGGGTGAGGTGGCGGGCACCTGTAGTCCCAGCTACTCGGGAGGCTGAGGCAGGAGAATGGTGTGAACCCAGGAGGTGGAGCTTGCAGTGAGCTGAGATCCGGCCACCGCACTCCAGCCGGAGCCACAGAGCAAGACTCCATCTCAAAAAAAAAAAAAAGCTATCATTCATTTTTTTTTTTTTTTTTGAGATGGAATCTCATTCTCTCACCCTGGCTGGAGTGCAGTGGTACAATCTCGTCTTACTGCAACCTCCGCCTCCCAGGTTCAAGTGATTCTCCTGCCTCAACCTCCCAAGTAGCTGGGATTACAGGTGCCCGCCACCACGCCTAGCTGATTTTTTGTATTTTTAGTAGAGACGGGGTTTCACCATGTTGAATGCTAGCATATTTTGAAATCGTGAAGTAAAATGAGTATGTATTCCCACTTTGTGAGAACTGAAATGGGCTGGAGCATGTGCCACTGCTCTTGGCTATCCTAGAGTTCTTTAATTCTTAAATTTGATGTAGAAATTTTATATGAATTTAAAAATTTGATTTAGAAATTTGACTTGATTTAGACATTTTATATGAATCCAGGGATTAGATATAAAAGGTGTATGATCATGTACAAATTACGATTTGTCTCTTTTTATTCTTCCTTAGGACATTTTTATTCCCTCCCCAAGTCTGGAAGAACAATCAAATGATGGGAAGAAAGATGGAGATTTGCATAGTTCATCTTTGACAGTTGAATGTTCTAAAACTTCAGAGATTGAACCAAAGAATTCCCCTGAGGATCTTGGGCTATCGTTGACAGGGGATTCTTGCAAGTTGATGCTTTCTACAAGTGAATATAGTCAGTCCCCAAAAATGGAGAGCTTGAGTTCTCACAGGATTGATGAAGATGGAGAAAACACACAGATTGAGGATACGGAACCCATGTCTCCAGTTCTCAATTCTAAATTTATTCCTGCTGAAAATGATAGTATCTTGATGAATCCAGCACAGGATGGTGAAGTACAACTGAGTCAGAATGATGACAAAACAAAGGGAGATGACACAGACACCAGGGACGACATTAGTATTTTAGCCAGTGGTTGCAAGGGCAGAGAAGAAACGGTAGCGGAAGATGTTTGTATTGATCTCACTTGTGATTCGGGGAGTCAGGCAGTTCCTTCACCAGCTACTCGATCTGAGGCACTCTCCAGTGTGTTAGATCAGGAGGAAGCTATGGAAATTAAAGAACACCATCCAGAGGAGGGGTCTTCAGGGTCTGAGGTGGAAGAAATCCCTGAGACACCTTGTGAAAGTCAAGGAGAGGAACTTAAAGAAGAAAATATGGAGAGTGTCCCATTGCACCTTTCTCTGACTGAAACTCAGTCCCAAGGGCTGTGTCTTCAAAAGGAAATCCCCAAAAAAGAATGCTCAGAAGCTATGGAAGTTGAAACCAGTGTGATTAGTATTGATTCCCCTCAAAAGTTGGCGATACTTGACCAAGAATTGGAACATAAGGATCAGGAAGCTTGGGAAGAAGCTACTTCAGAGGACTCCAGTGTTGTCATTGTAGATGTGAAAGAGCCATCTCCCAGAGTTGATGTTTCTTGTGAACCTTTGGAGGGAGTGGAGAAGTGCTCAGATTCCCAGTCATGGGAGGATGTTGCTCCAGAAGTAGAACCATGTGCTGAGAATAGATTAGATACTAAGGAAGAAAAGAGTGTAGAATATGAAGGAGTTCTGAAATCAGGGACTGCAGAAACAGAACCTGTAGAGGAAGACTCTTCACAGCCTCCCTTACCTTTAGTTAGAGCAGATGATCCTCTGAGACTTGACCAGGAGTTGCAGCAGCCCCAGACTCGGGAGAAAACAAATAATTCATTAACAGAAGATTCAAAAATGGCTAATGCAAAGCAGCTAAACGCAGGTGCAGAGGCCCAGAAGCTGGGGAAGCCCTCTGCCCATGCCTCACAAAGCTTCTGTGAAAGTTCTAGTGGTGAGTGTGATTGTAGATTATTCTGTCTCCACCTAAATTATAATTTGGAATGGAAAGTTGGCGAGAACTGCATGCTTATGTCAGGAGTGAACATTATCTTTAGTTTATGTTTATGAACAACCAATAATAATTGGGAAATTAAATTTTTTGGATTGTTTTTTTTTTTTCTTTTTGAGATGGAGTCCCACTCTGTTGCCCAGGCTAGAGTACCACTAGTGGTGCGGTCTCAGCTCCCTGCAACCTCCACCTCCCGGGTTCAAGTGATTTCTCGTGCCTCAGTCTCCCAAGTAGCTGGGACTATAGACGCATGCCCCTGTCTGGCTAATGTTTGTGTCTTTTTAGTAGAGATGGGGTTTCATCGTGTTAGCCAGGCTAGTCCCGAACTCCTGACTCAAGTGATCCACCTGCCTTGGCCTTCCAAAGTGCTGGAATTACTGGGATGAGCCACCACACCCAGCCTGGATTGTTTTTTTTTTTTTCTTTTTTTTTTTTTTGAGACGGAGTCTCCGTCTGTCGCCCGGGCTGGAGTGCAGTGGCCGGATCTCAGCTCACTGCAAGCTCCGCCTGCCGGGTTTACACCATTCTCCTGCCTCAGCCTCCCGAGTAGCTGGGACTACAGGCGCCCGCCACCTCGCCCGCCTAGGTTTTTGTATTTTTTTTTAGTAGAGACGGGGTTTCACCGTGTTAGCCAGGATGGTCTCGATCTCCTGACCTCGTGATCCACCCGCCTCGGCCTCCCAAAGTGCTGGGATTACAGGCTTGAGCCACCGCGCCCGGCCCGATTTTATTTTTTTAATAGCTATAAGTATTTGTGCAATTAGAGATATTTGAGGTTTATCAGCTTTATAACTTAGGACTACGTGGTAAAAAATATTTAGAAATTGTGCCAATCTGTTTTTTCCGACTTAGATTGTGTCCTTGCTCTGTGTGTATAGATTTTGACAGTTGCCTTGAAATAGAAGGATCTTTTTTGATTAACTGTATGTGGTCAAATCACATTCAAACTGTTGATGAGTATCCTGTTAATTAGTTATTTCCTTTTGATGGGCATTAAGTAAAGTTTCTAAACTTGGTTCAAAAAATACAAGTCTCTTAAACCTGAAACTGGAAAATGTATTAGTTCTTGTTCTTTATTTTATGAAATTTAGCATGAAAACATAGATTACTTTCTAAGTATTTGTAGGCTGGGTGCAGTGGCTCACGCCTGTAATCCTAATGCTTTGGGAGGCCAAGGTGGGCGGATTGCCTCAGCTCAGGAGTTTGAGACCATCTTGGGTAACATGGTGAAACCCATCTCTGCTAAAATACAAAAAATTAGCCAGGTGTGGTGTCATGTGTACCAGTAGTTCCAGCTACTTGGGAGGCTGAGGCACGAGAATTGCTTGAACCTGAGAGGCAGAGGTTGCAGTGAGCCGAGATCATGCCACTGCGCTGGAACCTGGGCGGCAGAGTGAGACTCTGTTTCCCAAAAATAAAATAAAATAATTGTAGAGTATGACATTAGCTGAAAATAATTCAATCTTTGTGAATCCTTAGAGTTAGTATAATGTAGGCCAGGCGTGGTGGTTCACGCCTATAATCCAAGCACTTCGGGAGGTGGAGGCTGGCAGATCACCTGAGGTCGGAAGTTTGAGACTAGCCTGACCAACTTGGATAAACCCTGTCTTTACTAAAAACACAAAATTAGCCAGATGTGTTGGCAGGCACCTGTAATCCTAGCTACTCGGGAGGCTGAGACAGGAGAATCACTTGAACCTGGGAGGTGGAGGTTGCAATGAGCCAAGATCGTGCCATTGCAGTCCATCCAGCCTGGGCAACAAGAGCAAACTCTGTCTCAAACAAAAAAAAAAAAAAAAAAAAAGGGCCAGGTACGGTGGCTCATGCCTATAATCCCAGCACTTTGGGAAGCCCAGGTGGCTGGATCACGAGGTCAGGAGATCGATACCATCCTGGCTAACATGGTGAAACCCTGTCTCTACTAAAAATACAAAACATTAGCCGGGTGTTGTGGCGGGTACCTGTAGTCCTAGCTACTTGGGAGGCTGAGGCAGGAGAATGGCGTGAACCTGGGAGGCGGAGCTTGCAGTGAGCTGAGATTGAGCCACTGCATTCCAGCCTGGGCAACAGAGTAAAACTCTGTCTCAAAAAAAAAAAAGAGTTAATATAATGTAAAATCAAAACAAGCTCCAAAAACAAAGTAAGAACAAGATACAAACTTAAGAAAACAAGTTTCTAGTATGAAATGAAAAAACAGTATCTGGCAAGTTTATATATGATAGTGACCATATTTTTTGGTTTGCCTAAAACGGTCCCTTTTTTTTTTTTGAGACGGAATCTTGCTCTGTTGCCAGGCTGGGGTGCAGTGGCACAATCTCGGCTCACTGAAACCTCTGCCTGTCAGGTTCAAGCGATTCTCCTGAGTAACATGCAGGTGCATGCTACCACGCCCAGCTAATTTTTGTATCTTTAGTAGAGACAGGGTTAGTACTTCTCTTGCCAACATGGTGAAACCCCATCTCTACTAAAAATAGAAAAATTAGCCTGGAATGATAACGGGTGCCTGTAATCCCAGCTACTCTGGAGGCTGAGGCACGAGAAGCTGCATTCCAGCCTAGGTGACAGAGCGAGACTCCGCCCCCCCAAAAAATTGTCCCTATTTATTAGCTTTTATACTTAGCACTTTTTAAAATCTTGAGAATAAGAAATGTTAGAGCTGAAAAGGAAATGAGGGGTTATTGGATTTAGTCTCTTTTTAACGTCTTTTGGCTAGTTAATGATAGAGGTGGGACTAGAACCTAGGTCTCCTGATCCTGGCTGTGCTTTTTCTTCCTGTAAAACTAAGACTTAATACAGTTTATTTGATTCTGAAGAGCTGTAGTGAAGAATAAAGTGAATAATCTAAAATTCTGTAATAGAGTATTTTTGTAATTGTATTACATTTAAATACTGCTAATGACCTGTGCCAACAAAATATCAGGTCTCGTTGACTGTTTTAATTTTGGAGTACTTTTAAATTATATGCAAAAGAAGCTTCTAAAGCATTGAGATATTCTATTAATAGTATCCTTCATGAATTCTTGTTTACATTGTTCATTGGCAGAGTCAACTTTTTTTGCCATAGTAAAACTTATTATTTTATTAATACTATTACTATCCAGATTATTGAAAATGCTAGTGATTTTGTGTTTATTTCATGATTTTAGTTCTTGGGCAAACAAAAAGCAATGAAGACAGTGGTTGGAAAATAGTATTTATGAGGAGAAGTTAAGGAAATAAAAATAATTTTAACTATAAATTAGAACATGAAGGGAGAATAATAGCTTTTTGTCTTTTTTTGTTTTTGTTTTTGAGCCAGTATCTCACTCTGTTGCCCAGGCTGGAGTGCAGTGGCACCATCAGTGCTCACTACAGCCTTGACCTCCTGGGCTCAAGTGATCCTCTCACCTCAGCCCCCTACCCCAAGAAGCTGGGACTACAGGCGTGTACCAGCATGCTTGGCTAATTTTTTGTAGAAACAGGGTTTTGCCATGTTGCCCAGGCTGATCTCAAATTCTTGGATTCAGGCAATCCACCCACCTTGGCCTCCCAGAGTGCCAGGATTACAGGTATGAGCCACCGTGCTCAACTGAGAATAATAGTTTTTAACTTAGAGAATTGTATAAATCATTCAGAAGAGCATTGCAAAAAGAACAGAAAAATATTATTTTATACTTAAAAATATAGTTGTTTAGTTGCTAAACGTTGAGAGACTAACTTTATTTTTATTTTTATTTTTTTGGAACAGAGTCTTGCTCTGTCGCCCAGGCTGGAGTGCAGTGACATGATCTTGGCTCACTGCAACCTCCGCCTCCCGGGTTCAAATGATTCTTGTGCCTCAGCCTCCTGAGTAGCTGGAATTACAGGCATGTGCCACCATGCCTGGCTAATTTTTGTATTTTTAGTAGAGACAGGATTTTGCCATGTTGGCCAGGCTGGTCTCGAACTCTTGGCCTCAAGTAATCCACCTGCCTTGGCCTCCCAAAGTGCTGGGATTACAGGTATGAGCCACTGGGCCTGGCCAAATTTAAATGATAGTAATCTAAAAAGTAATGGTTCTTCAGTCTGAAAAGACAGAATGACAGGTATGAATTGGGAGAGTTTTGCATTTGTTCTTCTACTAAGAAGAGCACTTTTTTGTTGTTAATAGATTTATTGATTTTTTAAAAAGATAGATGCTTGGCCAGGCATGGTGGTGTGCACATGTAATTCCAGCTACTCAGGAGACTGAGGCATGAGAATCACTTGAACCTGGGAGGCGGAGGTTGCAGTGAGCTGAGATTGCACCCCTGCACTTTAGCCTGCGCAACAGAGTGAGACCCTGTCTCAAATAAATAAGTAAATAAATAAATACATAAATAATACGTGCCTAATTTTGAAAAACATTCAAACAATACAAAGTAGAGATTGTGAATGGGGAGGGTGTGGGGAGAGGGAGTTGGAAGGAAAAGAGAGAGTGAGTACAGAGAAGGAGAGAGACAATTACTTTAAATGTCTCCATTTATAGATAACTTATCACTGTTAGCAGTTTGGAAACTTCTTCAAGTATCTGTCTATGGAGAGTTCCTCTTAAACCTGAACAAAAGCAAGATGGTGCTTGGAAACCCAATCTTATTCAACACAGAACAAATATTTGGTGGGTTGATGGTGTGAAAAACTGTAATGAGTTCAGTAAGTCTTTAATTAAATCCATAAGTAATAGTCTGTAATAGTTAATAATGATCAGGGCAGCTAGATGTGTTTTAGGCTCTAGTTATAACCTTTATTGGCTTACTTGATAAAATGCCATCTTAATTGGCTACTAATGTCAGAGGCAGACTTTTAGGGTAGACTGTTCATGCATGATATCACCTGATATATGAATTCTTACATTTTTAACTAGATGGCTTTTAATCAATTCTTAGACGTAACCAGTTCTTTTAAGAACAAAGAAGAAAAATGGGTTGAAAACTGTAACAAAGTTAGGAGAGACCTTCTTAACATTTAGAGTTTAAAATATTGCTTTGGAGTTATTCTCTAAAGTCCTTAAAGGACATACTCCCACTCAGGTGGTTTCAAAATTAGTATTGAGTTTCCTTTTGTTTCCTCATTTGTATCCTTCTTCATTGTTTAGTATGCTGACATACAACACGATAGCCCATGATTATCCGGAAAAACAAGAAGGGATTTGATAATTTAAATAATGTAGAAATGCTAAATGTTAGCGAAATAATAGAATATGTGGAAAATTCCATAAATCTAAAAGGATAAAATATGCCAGCAAATGTAGTTTTAAGGATTTGGCAATAATTTGAGTAGATTGGTGGTGTTTTCCAGATGAGGGAACAAAAGCATAGAAATGGGAAATGTTTGGAGGACATTGAATAGAAGCTTTATGAACGTGAATAATGAAAGAAAAACTGGAGATATAGGCTGCTACTAGTTAGTTGAATGCTGACTGTAGAGTTAGGAATTTGTTTCCTAGTGAAAACCTTGGAGTTTTTTGACCAGGAGCTAACAAAGCCATGTTTTCTAGGAAGGCTGCTTTGGTTACAGTGTGCAGAGAGAATGGGGATTAGGGAGAGTGGGAGACTTTAGGCGGAGGAAGTGATTGATAGGCTATGGTAATAACCCAGGAATGAGGCATTGGAGACCTGAGGAGAGTAGTGGCAGTGCTGTCCCTAGGGCCTGTAAAAGTCTCAATTTTCCATTAGGTTATAGTAATGCAGTTAGATAAATGGTGCTAAAATTACTTTTCATAAGTTTTATGTAATACTGTGCAAAGGAAACCTTGTTACAGGGATATATTTTCAGCAATTAAAGCTTGCATATTGTATTTGCATAATATAATATGTCACATAGAAAGGTCTGCTTAAAGATTTCATGCACATTTTCAGAAGTCTAGAATGTATGAGGCTTTGCAAGGTGTTTTTTAAGTTTCTGTATCTCTTCTAAGTTCTTTATTAGAACAACTTGCTTTATAAGAGGCTACCGCAGAATGAATGCTTATCTACCTGACCCATTTCTCTTTTTTCTGTAACTATGGTGGATGTCTTTGCCAGTTAGATGTAATGTTGAGATTCTTCATTCATACTGTTTACAGGTTTTTTGTTTTTGTTTTTGTTTTGAGGCAGGGTCTCACTCTGTCATCCAGGCTGTAGTGCGGTGGCACCATCTTGGCTTACTGCAACCTCTGCCTCCCAGGTTCAAGCGATTCTCCTGCCTCAGCCTCCCGAGTAACTGGGATTACAGGCACCAGCCACTACGCCCAACTAATTTTTGTATTTTTAGTGGAGACAGGGTTTCCTTATTTTGGCCAGGCTGGTCTCGAACTCCTGACCTCAAGTGATCCATCTGCCTTGGCCTCCCAAAGTGCTGGGATTACAGGTGTGAGCCATGGTACCTGGCACCTCTTTACAGTTTCTTTAGCTGAACATATGTACTTTAATCCTTTATTTCTAAAGACCATTTCTTTTTCTCTTTTTATCTCCTCAGATTACTAATTCATTTTCTCTTACATGTAGATGTAAGAGATTTTTGTTTTGTTTTGTTTTAAAGGAAAAAATTATCATGGTGCTTGCTATTAAAGATAGGAGTGGAAAAAGATGAAAGAAACAAACTACTTTCATAAGTAGTAGTGTCTGAGTATGCCAGATTATAGTTAATTTGAGCCATCCCAGGAAAGTAAGAAGAAATTTTCATTAGTTTTAAGAGGGCAGTCTGGCGCAATTCTTACTTTCTCCCAAATGTATCATTTTATTAAAAGAGAGAAATTAGGAATTTAGAAAATGTGATTTTTTGACAGTTTTCTAGTTCTGATTAGCAAAAATTTGGAACTGAGACCTAGGTAGAAAGTAGCTTTATGTCTTGACAAATATTTTCTATTTATAATAATTTAATAACTAAAATGTGTACACTGGTGATGCATATATATGAGGGATTTACTGTTGTGCAGAGATTTAGGTATGAACATTACACTTAGGCCTAGAGCACATGCTGGTCAGTACCGCTGAACCATGAAACCCTTAGATTTCTATGGTAGAACCAGTCAGTATCTTGAAGTCCTTTAACCTGTGAGATCCTCTGTCATCTCTTTGATTAGATTGTACATTGTAAGTATTAATTTCTGACTTTGCTTTGGAGAATCCTACAGACCATTAAGGCTTATAAACAAACTCCTTAGGTTAGCATTGCACAAAATTATGTTGTTCTGATTTGAAACTGTCCAAATTTGTATTGCTGAATATCCCCTGATGTACTGTCTTGGAGCTCAGATGTTTGTGTTCCTTTTGACTCCAGGTTCCTCAGGTCTTGCAGACTTTGGGCTTTCCTTATTTGCCTGTCCTCTAGTTGTCTACTTTGTGTCAGTACTATAGTTGTTGACTGTGAAGAGAGCAGAGACAATAGAAGGGAGCTGGTCAGGAGGCCTGGTGAGGGTGGTGGGAATGAGACAGAATTTGGGAGCAAAGGAAAAGAGTAATTGAAATATTTCTTGCAGGTCTCATTATTTTTGCTTATTTTATACTTCTGGTTTTTTTTTTTTAAATCATTTTTTCTTTCTTTTTTCTTTTTTTTTTTTTTTCAGAAACACCATTTCATTTCACTTTGCCTAAAGAAGGTGATATCATCCCACCATTGACTGGTGCAACCCCACCTCTTATTGGGCACCTAAAATTGGAGCCCAAGAGACACAGTACTCCTATTGGTGAGTGAATACAAAGTAATAATGTTTAAGGCAGAATTTCTGAGATACCATTTTTTACACAAGTGATACTTTAGATCTGAGGAGTTGGGCCTGGCTGGTAAGGTTGATTTTTGTTTTAGGGAGAATAGGGTTATGAAGTCTGGTTCTGTGATTTTACTACTAGGAGATAAGGGGTAAAGAGAGGAAGGAAAGAAAGGGTGGAGGGAAATAAGAAAGAAAGAGAATACTTAAAAGGATTTTCTCTTATTGCAAAGCAGTAGAATCTGACTGCTAAGTAGCGATAAAGCTGTTTTATAAGGAAGGAACAGGAAGTAGGGTAGAAGTACTATTTATTCAATACCTTGGCTAATTAATCAGTCTGCTGCTTGACAGGGCAAGAAAACTTAGATCCTCCTTCCCTGAAGCAGCCAGTAGCCTTCTACATTAACCTATTTGTTTTCTCTAGTCAGTGCTGGGAGGTAACAATCATGCCGTCTGGAGTCTCCTGCTACCTATGCCTGATGCTGGCAGATGTGGGTTGGCTGAGGGCTCATGCAGCATCCTTTGTCCAGATGCAGAAGTGGAACTGAATCCTGTTGCTCCTCTTAAGACCAGGTGTCAATACTAGTTCGTAGTTGTTGATACTTATGACAGGAATCTATCCTAGGAACCTCCTTCAATCCTGCAGAGCTGTGGAGCCAAACAGGCAAATTGATGGCCTTGAATTGCTGTTTTTTGTGTTTGTATTTTAGTGTTCTTTTTTTCTTCCTCCCTGCCTCCCTTCTTTCAGGTATTAGCAACTATCCAGAAAGCACCATAGCAGCCAGTGATGTCATGTCTGAAAGCATGGTGGAGACCCATGATCCCATACTTGGGAGTGAAAAAGGGGATTCTGGGGCTGCCCCAGACATGGATGATAAATTATGTCTAAGAATGAAACTGGTTAGTCCTGAGACTGAGGCGAGTGAAGAGTCTTTGCAGTTCAACCTGGAAAGTAAGTTTTATGTTAATCTTGGGTAATTAGTAACTGCAGATCATATGGGGAGTATTGATTATAATCTAGTTATAATAATTGAAACTTTTATATTTATAAATGTATTCGTAAAGTCTTACACCCATAGATTTAATTCTTTGCTTTTGGTCAGCCTGTCATGTTGCTAAAGATACTCTTTTATAATCTCCATCTTATAGCTTGTTTCTATTAAGTCTGTTTCTGTGTAATTGGTTTCCCTATTCAGAAAGACTTCAGAATAGGGTAGAAAACTTTAGGACTGTGGATTCACATTGCAGATTAATGTTGATGCTTTCTCACATGAATTAGAAGTTGTTTGGTAGGGCTAGAATAAAAAGAAGATACAAGGGAGGGATGCAAAGTAGGGACCAGATGCTGAAAGGCTTTTTACATCATGCTGAGAAGTCGAAGAATTTTAGGCAAGGGAGTAATATGATCAGATTTGCCTTTAAAAGAAGCGTCAGCTGAGTCTTTCAAAACCTTGTGCCTTTGTGCATGATGGTTCCTTTCCTTTCATTTTCCATATTCTGTTCTCCTGCCTGGTAAATTCTACCCAGTCTTTAACCAGCAAGCGAGGTCATTGGTAGTGACTGGAGATGAGGGATGAATTTGAGGGGTGAGTAGGCAGAACCCTGGCTCCAGGCGAATATGGAAGTAAGGGGGAGGAAAAAATAGAGAATGACTCTTCACATATGCTGTATCATCTCATTTCCATAACAGTACTCCCAAGTAGGTATCTGCATTTTCATTTTATTGATGAGAAAACAGAGTAAGAGAAGTTTTTAAGTTCCATGTCTAAGGTCACAATAATTGGTGCTAGGTAGAGTTGGAATTTGAGTCAGACCTAACTCTGAGGCTTATTAATTTTTTCATTTCAGGTAGTTTGTAAAAGCTGTTTAAGGAGGATTAGAAGAGGAAGAAATCTCATAAATGAGATTATAAAGGAACGTTCAGAGAGAAGGAGAACTAGGAGGGTGTATGAAGCCGTGGAAGCCTATGGAGAGGAGAATTACAAGAAGATAATGTCAGGCACAGGAGCAAGTTTACTAAGATGTGTCTGAAAATATACTTTGACTTTGGGAATTAGGATCCATTTGGTGACTCTAGCAAGAGCCATTTCAGTATAGCAGTTGGGGTGGGAGCTATACTGAAAGTAATTGAGGAAGGATGAGGAAGAGGAGATGAGGCTGCACATGTACTGTCTGCTTTTGAGAAGTTTATGTGAGAGAAGAAGAGAAAATATGGTGAGTTAGAGGGAAATGCAGGGTTGAGAGAAGATTTGTTATTTTTAGGCTAGGAGAGGCCTGAGCAGGTTCATAGATTTTAACCCACTTATGCCTAATGTTCCACTATTGGAACGCTAAGCTTGTGGGAGTTATTTATATCTTACTGCTCAATGTCATCGCCAAAGTCTGATTTTTCACCAAAAAAAATTTGCAACCTCCAGCATAAATGGGTTAAGGAAGAACCCAAAAGAGGGAGGCACAGATTAAAGACAAGGGAATTGGGGGAAACAGTTGATTAATTAAGGCCCTGAAGAAGTTGGGAAGGGAGGCTATTGAAGACTACACAGAATAGGTTGGATAAGCAGGACTTCTCCTTCCTTGAGACCAGAGAAAGGTAATTTTAGCTAATACATTTTTAGCTCTTACTGTATGCCAGGCACTTCATATGTATAGCTCATTAAATCTTATAACAAGCCTATGAACTAGATCCTATTATCCTCCTTTTACAGATGAGGAAACTGAGGCACAGGACGGTTGAGCACCTTCGCAAGACATAGCTAGTAGATGGAGTAGGCTGGACACAAATCCAGGAAGTCTGATTCCAAATCTTAAATGTTGTGGTACTTACTGATTTGAATCTTAGCAACTCAGTAGACTAAGTTAAAGTATTACATGGTTCCATTCTTACTATCATCATCTCTGGAATAAATAAGAGCTTATTGTCAGGCATGGTGGTTCGTGCGTTCCTATAATCCCAGCAATGCCAGAGGCTGAGGTGGGAGGTGTGCTTAAACCCAGAAGTACAAGACCAGCCTGGGCAACATAGTGAGATCTCATCTCAAAAAAAATAAAAATTTTAAAAAGGGTTTGTAAAGAGAGAGTATTGATAGCCTTAAATCTTAGTTTACCTTTGGATCTGAAATTATAACTAGCTAAGTGTTAAGGATGATTGTTATCAGTAAATTTTACTACCTTTCCTAATACCAGGAGCATAGTATCAAGGACTATATTCAGTGTTACTTACATCATTTCATCCTCACAACAAACTTTTGAGGTTTGTCGTGTTTTTATCTTACAGAGGAGGAAACTGAGACTCAAAATGACAAAGTAGTTTACTCCTAGGTTGGACTATTAAGTGCAGTAGCCAGGGTGTGAGCCAGATTTCTATTTTAGAGCCAGGGCTCCAACTGAACTTCAGCTGCCTCCCCGATGACTGTTTAGATTATGTTGGGTCATGAATATTTTATAAATATTTTAAAAACATTTAAGGGTTGTTTTCTCTAAGGCTGGTATAAATTTTAAATGAACACATTTTAATCCCTTGAAATTAGTGACGTTGTTGTAAGAATATGGGATTCTTTTCAGTATGACCTTTAATTTGTTGCTGCATATTCTTGAAAATGTCAGTTTGGTTTCTTTTTTTTTTTTTTTTTTGAGACAGGGCTTCTCTCTGTCACCCAGGCTGGAGTGCAGTGGGGTGATCTCGGCTCACTGCAGCCTCCATCTCCCAGGCTCAAGCGACCCTCCCACCTTAGCCCCCCGAGTAGCTGGGACTATGAGCATGCCGCCACCCATGTCTGGTTCATTTTTGTATTTATTGTAGAGGCGGGATTTCGCCATGTTAGCCAGCCTGGTGTTGAACTCCTGGACTCAAGCAATCCTCCTGCCTTGGCCTCTCAAAGTATTGGGGTTACATGCATGAGCCACCGTGCCTGGCCACCCTTTATTTTTCAAGTATCTGTCCTAAAGCACTTTGGGAAGAACTTGGGTACCTTCTATTTGTGGGTGCTCTAAAAACTATTTAAAATTAGTTCATCAACCTAAAATATTTTCTACATAGTTTATTAAGTTCTTTCATTTTTAATTTGTTTTTAATATATAAATTTAAAAAAATTTTTTTGGTTTTTAATTTTGTATTATTACATCATTTTTTAACTTCTTATATGGGCAGAGATGAATTGGGATTCAGAAGTTTAATTTTCATTTAAGAATGTTACTGCTGGCCAGGCGTGGTGGCTCATGCCTGTAATCCCAGCACTTTGGGAGGCCGAGGCGGGTGGATCACGTGAGGTCAGGAGTTTGAGACCAGCCTGGTCAAGATGGTGAAACCCCATCTCTACTAAAAATATAAAAATTAGCCAGGCATGGTGGTGGGCACCTGTAATCCCAGCTACTCGGGAGGCTAAGGCAGCAGAATCTCTTGAATCCAAGAGGCGGAGATTGCAGTGAGCCAAGATCCCGCCACTGCACTCCAGCCTGAGAGAGAGAGTGAGACTGTGTCTCAAAAAAAAAAAAAAAAAAAAGAATGTTACTGCTAAGGGCTGGGTGTGGTAGTGCATATGTGTAATCCCAGCACTTTGGGAACCTGAGGCAGGTGGATCACCTGAGGTTGGAGGTTTGAGACCAGCCTGGTCAACATGGTGAAACCCTATCTCTACTAAAAATACAAAAATTAACTGGGTGTGGTGGTGCATGCCTGTGATCCCAGCTACTCGGGAGGGTGAGGCACGAGAATCGCTTGAACCCAGGAGACACAGGTTGCAGCAAGTCAAGATTATACCACTGCACTCTAGCTTGGGCAACAGAGTGAGACCCTGTCTCCAAAAAAAAAGAAAAGAAAAGGTATTCATTATATTGTATTTCTTGCCAAACTTATTAGTCTTTTACAGGAAGTTTGAAAGAAAAGTGATTGGTGGAAGTGAGAAAAACCTGTACCATTAAATTACAAGAAATCTGGCCTGCACTATAGCCTGGGTGACAGAGTGAGACTCCGTCTTAAAACAAGCAAAAAACAAGGAATCTGGCAGATCACTTGATTTCAGGAGTTCGAGACCAGCCTGGGAAACATGGCAAAACCCTGTCTTTGCTAAAAAATACAAAAAATTAGCTGGACGTGGTGACACATGCCTGTAGTCCCAGCTACTCGGGAGGCTGAGGCACTAGAACTGCTTGAACCTGGGAGGCGGAGGTTGCAGTGAACTGAGATCATGCCACTGCACTCCAGCTTGGGCGATAGAGCGAGACTGTCTCAAAAAAATAAATAAACAAAATTACAAGAAATGTTTGTTTGTTTACACCTACTAGTTTTACTTATTTTTATTTCTTTTTGTTATTTGTTGCGAATACTAGTAGAGCAGAGTGAAGGTTTTAGGTGTGATACTAACTAAATTCTGTTTCTCTTTCCTTTCTCTCCTTGGTTTTTTTTTTTATGCAGAGCCTGCAACTGGTGAAAGAAAAAATGGATCTACTGCTGTTGCTGAGTCTGTTGCCAGGTAACCAAAGCTGGATGCTATTTAGAGTTTAATACGCAGCTACTGTTAATGAGGGTAGATGGTTTATCAACAAAGGGAAAAAGTTAAAATAAGAAAGTTAAAATGAGCCTCTTCCATAAAGGTTTTAGCAATGTTTTGAAGGGATCATAGACTTTTTAATTAATACTTTTTTAAGTACAGTGAAGCTTTTTTTTACACCTAGAACTAAGATAATTGAAATATCTTTTCTTTTGTTCATGTGAGAGTTCCTCTCCCCACTTTTTTCTGTTGCTGAGACAATAGTCTCCACAATCTCAGGATTGTTGTTCCAATTGATGAGAAAAAGAAGGATTAACGAGATAGCTACAGACCTTGTTCCTTCTGCAATCGCATACTCAGCTGCAGCCTCAGGTCATTTTCTCTTCTGCCTGCCAAATTAACTACTATGTTGAGCTGTTATTTTTGCTTTGTCATGAATGTTGTAATGCTTTGAGGACGAGTATGACCCCATACTGAGGTTTTGGTTGGTAAGCTTTGCCATCTGGTGGCTGTGAGAGTACAATTGTTTCATTTGTGTCTGGATGTCATCAAGCATGAAAACACTAACAGCAGTTGGTGAAATATAGGCAAGAATTCTTTTTTTTTTTTTTTTTTGAGACAGAGTCTCGCTCTGTGGCCGGGGCTGGAGTGCAGTGGCGGGATCTCAGCTCACTGCAAGCTCCGCCTCCCGGGTTCCCGCCATTCTCCTGCCTCAGCCTCCGGAGTAGCTGGGACTACAGGCGCCCGCCACCTCGCCCGGCTAGATTTTTGTATTTTTTAGTAGAGACGGGGTTTCACCGTGTTAGCCAGGATGGTCTCGATCTCCTGACCTCATGATCCGCCCGTCTCGGCCTCCCCAAAGTGCTGGGATTACAGGCTTGAGCCACCGCACCCGGCCTAAGAATTCTTTTTTTATTTTCTTTTTTGAGACAGAATCTTGCTGTGTTGCCCAGGCTAGAGGACAGTGATGCGATCATGACTCACTGCAACCTCAACATCCTGAGCTCCAGCGATCCTCCTGCCTCAGCCACCTGAGTAGCTGGGGCTACAGGCATGCACCACCTCATCTGGCTAATTTTTGTATTTTTGTAGAGATGGGGATTTCACTATGTTGCCCAGGCTGGTCTTGAACTCCTGGGCTCAAGTGATCTGCCTGCCTTAACTTCCCAAAGTGCTAGGATTACAGATGTGAGCCACCATGCCCCACCAAGAATTCTTTTTTTTTTTTGAGACGGAGTCTCGCTCTGTCGCCTGGGCTGGAGTGCAGTGGCCGGATCTCAGCTCACTGCAAGCTCTGCCTCCCGGGTTCACACCATTCTCCTGCCTCAGCCTCCGGGTAGCTGGGACTACAGGCGCCCGCCACCTCGCCCGACTAGTTTTTTGTATTTTTTTTAGTAGAGTCGGGGTTTCACCGTGTTAGCCAGGATGGTCTCGATCTCCTGACCTCGTGATCCACCCGTCTCGGCCTCCCAAAGTGCTGGGATTACAGGCTTGAGCCACCGCGCCCGGCAAGAATTCTTAAATTAGAGGCTAGGCGGGTACTGTAAATGACTAAAGTGGCTGGTACAAGACAGAGTGTTGAGGACAATGGCAAACTGAATGTATGGTCCATGTGAAAGGGTGTGCCCCACTGAACTCCAGCCAGTAGTTGTCACGCGAGACTGCAAACTTATTGTTGCCACATCATTGTTTTTAAAAAGAAATCTGGATTTTTAAAAATAAAATATCAAATAAAAGAGGCCTGTGGAATAAATGTAACTCCTCACTTGTGAGTTTCTGACCTTTTTCAAAGTCTTTTGATCTGTTCTTAGCTATGTCTTAGAGAGATTAGTTCCTCTCTGAGCTATTGTATATTTAATCTGAAAGGTAAGTACCTTAGAGTCCTTTTTCATTTGAAGAACCTTTAATGATATGCAGTCTTAGAAGCTGAAGAAAGTGGAGTGTGTATCTGGTCCATTTGGCTTTAACAGAATTTTTGGCCAGGAATAAGTTGTTATTAGTCTGTACATAACGCGTATTCAGAGGGAACAGAGTATGTTGCTAAAGCTTCTAGAACCCTCAGGGTAGGAAGTAGAGAGGAGAAAATAAGGAAAAACTTTGAGCAGAGGGTTGGAATGGTGGATCTTAGAATGAGATGAATTTTTTGATGTTGTTGTGAAGAAAATTTTCTAGATAAGAATCTGAATTTTAAAAAATTTTGACTTATTTGCCGTTGGGTTCACTCTAACAGATCATCTGAAGTAAGCTCTGTCACAATATTGGAAGTGGTCCTTGGTTCATCTGCATTTAGATGGAGCTTTTTTGTTTGTTTGTTTGAGACAGGGTCTCACTTTGTCAACCAGGCTGCAGTGCAGTGATGCGATCACAGTTCACTGCAGCCTTGACCTCCCAGGCTCAAGCGATCTGCGTCAACCCCACAAGGAGCTGGGACTACAGGCACCTGCCACCAAGCTGGCTAATTTTTGTATTTTTAATAGAGATGGGGTTTCGTCATGTTGCCCAGGCTAGTCTCTAACTCCAGAAGCTCAAGTGATCTGCCTGGCTCAGCCTCCCAAAGTGGTAGGATTACAGGTATAAGCCCCCATGCCCAGCCTACGTGAAGCTTTTAAGTGTTGTTAGTAACTGTACGCTGTTCAGATTACTTGCTATCACCTTATTTCTCATTTTATTTCTTTTTCTCTATTTTACTATAGAAGGTTTCAAGCATATACGAAAGTAGAGAGAGTAGTATAATGAACTGCTGTGTATTCATCATCCAGTTGCAAAAATTTCTTATGGCCAGTCTTGATTCATTTATATTTCCATCACCCCCCTCCCTACTGAATTATTTTGAAGATAATTTCAGCATTATATAATTTTATCTGAAATACTTCAGTGCTGTCTGCAAAAGATAAGGATTCTTATTTTAACACTTAACCATATTACTATTATCATACTTTAAAAAGTTGACAGTGGTTCCTTAATATAATAAAATATTCAATGTTCAGATTTCTCTGATTGTCTCATAAACGGTGTTTTACAGTTTGACTCAAGATCTAAATAAGGTCCACATACTGCATTTGATTGTGTCTCTTTAAGTCTTTTAAAACATAGAGTACCCCTCCAGTCTTTTTTTTTTTTTTTTTGCCTCTTGCTTGCAAATTATTTGTTGAAGGTACAGATTGTTGTATAATTTTCTACATTCTGGATTTTGCTGATTACATCTTTATGGTATTTAATACAGTTCTCTGTCTGCCTTATTTCCAGTAAATCTTCCTTGAGAATTTTAAATTATGCTAATTCAAAACAAATATGGAGAATTTGCATTTTGGTGTAAGGTGATTTGGAGTTTGATATGCAGAGAAAGCATTTTATTTCCTCTGTGCATAAAAGGATACTCTCCAAAAGTACTTTTCTTTTCAAAACTAACAATATATTGCTTTAATATATTGTCTTAGTCCCCAGAAGACCATGTCTGTGTTTAGCTGTATCTGTGAAGCCAGGCAAGAGAATGAGGCTGGAAGTGAGGATCCCCCCACTGCACCCATCAGGTAAGCATTATTTTTATAGAATCTTTTGGGCTCCATTGGTTCACAAAAGGGTTGGTGCCCAAATCCTAATATGTAGCGTGCTATGGTTTAAATGTGGCATGTGTTGGAAGCTTAACCCCTAGTGCAACAGTTTTGAGAGGTAATTAGTGGTATTGGTATAAAGCTACAGAAGTTGACCACACACACACTAAAAAGAGGTAATTAGGCCCTGGGGGCACTGCCCATAGGAATGCATTAAGGCTGTTACGGTGAGCATGGGTTAATTATAAAAGACTGAAGGGTCTGTTTGGCCCCCTTTCCACCTTCTTGCATGCACCCTTGCATGGCTTCTCACTGTGTTGTCCAGTCTGGTTTCACACTCCTGGGATCAAGCAGTCCTCCCACCTTGGCATCCAGAAGTGTGAGGAATATAAGTGTAAGCCGCTGTGCCCTGCCTATGAAAATAATTGATGTAATTCTGCATTTCTTAGATTAGTTTTTCTTATTTTGGAAATCATGTTTACTTTCAACAGACTTTTTATTTCTCCTTAGTTTCCCACAGAGCAAAATATGAGATGTTTAACATCCCAAATTTAAAGTTTTTCAGACTTGATGGAATTAATTTTTCCATAATTTCTTTTTCTTTTTAGAGACAAGATCTCACTCTGTCACCCAGACTGAAGTGCAGTGGTGCAGTAGTAGCTCACAGCAGCCTCAAACTAACTTTTGTGCAAGCAATTTTGCTCAAGCAATCCTCCTGCCTCAACCCCCTGAGTAGCTAGGACTGCAGGCATGTGCTGCCACGTCTGGCTAATTTTTTTTTTTTTTTTTTTTTTAACTTTCTGTAGAGACAAGGTCTCAGTATGTTGCCCAGGCTGGTCTCAAACTCCTGGGCTCAAGTGATTCTCCTGCCTCCTCTTCCCAATGTGCTAGAATTACAGATACGAGCCACTGTGCTTAGCCCCATAATTTATCCCATAATCTCTTAGAACAGTTCTGAGGCACGAAAAAAGTTTTGAGTTACAGGCCCTTTTTCTCTATTTAAATAATTAAGGAGGTGGCCAGCCGTGGTGGCTCACCCCTGTAATCCCAGCACTTGGAGGTCAAAGCATGAGGATTACTTGAGGCCCCAGGAGTTCGAGATGAGCCTGGGTGACATAGTGAGACCCTGTTTCTACCAAGAAAAAAAAGAAAAAAAAAAAGCCAGATGTGGTGGCATGCACTTGTGGTCCCAGCTACTTAGAAGACTGAAGTGGGATGATCGGTTGAACCTGGGAGGTCAAGGCTGCAGTGAGCTGTGGTCTCGCCACTGCACATTAGCCTGGGCAACAGAGTGAGACCGTGTCTTAAAAAAAAAAGAGTATCTTGTATGGAATATATGATTCTTATATTTAGTGTAGAGAAATAAGTAATGGCAATGGAAAAGAACCTGTATTTTCATTATGAAATGAGTATCTTTCACCTCTAAAATTCAGTGATTTTCTAATTAGACAATGTGATAATGTTTTGTCAGTAGGTATATCACTAATAGTGATATAAGTAGCATGATTTAGCCAGGCACGGTGGCACTTTGATAGACCGAGATGGGTGGATGGCCTGAGCTCCAGAGTTGGAGACCAGCCTGGGCATCATGGGGAAACTTCGTCTCTACAAAAGTACAAAATTAGCCAGGTTTAGTGGTACATCCCTGTAGTCCCAGCTACTTGGGATGCTGAGGTGGGAGGATGACTTGAGCCTAGGAGGTGGAGGTTATAGTGAGCCAAGAGTGTGCTACTGCACTCTAGCCTGGGAGACAAAGCCAGACTCTGTCTTTAAAAAAAAAAAAAAAAAAAAAAGACTGGATGGGGTGGCTTACGCCTGTCATCCCAGCACTTTGGGAGGATGAGGAGAGGTGATCACTTGAGGCCAGGAATTAGTGACCAGCCTGGCCAACATGGTAAAAACCCGTCTCTCCTGAAAATACAAAAATTAGCCAGGTGGGGTGGTCCGTACTTATAGTCCCAGCTACTCTGGAGGCTGAGGCATGAGAATCACTTGAATCCTGGAGGTGGAGGTTGCAGTGAGCCAAGATGGTGCCACTGCACTACAGCCTGGGCGACAGAGCAAGACTCTGTCTCAAAAAAAAAAAAAAAGTAATAGGTAGTGTAATTTCTAAATTTCTATGTTCATTATTGAAAGAAATATTTAAAATAAATATGTCAATGCTTTAAATGGGCATTCTGAGTAAGTGTGAGCTTGTTGATATTCTTGGGAATCAGATGATCTGAAATCATGTGATTTTAAAAGTGGTGTAGTAATGACCCATCTATTACTGAATTTATTGATGTCATTGAATTGCCTTGCTTTTTTATTAAAGCATTTTAAAATAGAGGTGCCAAGATGTTGGTGATACTGTTTAACCTTGGTGGAGCAGAGACCTGGGAATCTAGCTGTATTTGATTCCAGATGCCTCATAAACACAGCTACACTCAGAATAGAATAGTTAGACATTTGTTAAATATGGAGATGTATTCTTTCCTATTTCAATTTGGATTAATTTTTTTTTTTTTTTTTGAAATGGAGTCTTGGTCTGTCATCCAGGCTGGAAGTGCAGTAGGGCGATCTTGGCTCACTGCGACCTCCACCTCCCAGGTTCAAGGGATTCTTCTGCCTCAGCCCCCCAAGTAGCTGGGACTACAGGTGTGCGCCACCATGCCTGGCTAATTTTTAGTAGAGATGGGGTTTTGCCATGTTGGCCAGGCAGGTCTCGAACTCCTCACCTCAGGTGATCCACCTGTCTTGGCTTCCCAAAGTGCTGGGATTACTGGCGTGAGCCACTGTGCCCAGCCTAAAATTTACTTTCTTAGCATCAGTTTCTAAGTCTGGCATATAGTGACCAGAGTAGAATTGCATAGCTAGAACTAATGGAGAGGGACAGAGGTATGGCACTTCTTAGAATTTATTGGATTGCTGTAGAAGTAAAATTCCATTCAGATGTTCTAACCTGAATAAATAGCTTCTGAGGTGTCTTAGTCTCTTTGGGCTGCTACAACAAACTGCCATAGGCTAGATAGCTTATAAACAAAAGAATTTATTTCTCTCATTTCTGGAGGCTGAGAAGTTTTGATCAAATCAGTGGCAGATTTGGTGTCTGGTGAGGGCCTGCTTCCTGGTTCATAGACAGCTGTTCTCACATGGCAGCTGGGGGCAAGAGAGCTCTCTGAGGTCTCTTTTATAAGGGCACTAACACTATTCATGAGGGCTCTGCCTCTTAATACCATCACCTTGGGGTTTAGGATTTAATATATGAGTCTTGGGGTGAAGAGGACATAGACATTTAGTCTGTAGCATGAGATAAAATTTATAAGCTTGTTTAGGATAGGAAACAACAATAATTGAATTCCTAAAATTGAGTCCTGGCTCTTCTGGCTTTTGAATCCTTTCCTTCTTGCTCAGCCATTGGTATGTTAGATGTCTTAAAGATTTAAATATGAATATTTAGTTGATACTGAAGGTGAACTGAGTCTCTTTAATTGCATTGTCTTATACATCTAATATTGATTATCTGCTGTGCTCAATATCTTACATATGTGAACATTTATAAACCTCATAAAAGGTAAGTGCTACTCATGGTAGGTGTCTCCTGGTGGTCATGTTCTTACTTCTTCTTCATTGGACCATATATTTTCATTCAGTTGAGGTTTCTGAGGGATAGGACACAAACTGTAACAACCAAATGTATATATACTAAGCTCTTCTTGGCTAGAACTCTATTCCAAATCCCTCTTTGAGCTCCTGTTCTGGTAGGCTGAGGTAAACAATATAGAAACCTCAGAAACTTCTTTTTTCCTTGTCCTTAAAGATCTAGAGCAGAGCAATCCCTGAAGAGCACTTCCTGCTTCCTTTACTGTATCTACCTAGGAAAGCTGAGATCCTAAGGATAAGAGCTTCTGTCAAATAGGAGACAGCCCCAGCTCTATCTTTTTCTGGCCACATACTTAAATCAACATATGACATGGTTTCTAGGCCCCTTATCATCCTTCGTGTTACCTTCTGGGTTTATCTACCGTTTATGCCTTGTAAACTGTCATGCCCAGAACTGAAACAGATATTCCAGATGTGGTCTTAGCTTGGTCAGTTCAGAATGGATTCCTTTTATCTTTATTCTGGCTGTTGTACATGTAATGGAGCCTAAAACTGCATTATGTTGGTTTAATCTGAGTAGATTTTACAATAAATTGATTCAGAGAACATTCAGTCTTCTGTTCAAAGTACATGTATTAAGCATCTATTTTATATTAAGCTGTGAGTTAGGTGTTTTAAATATAAAAATGGATAAGACATGAACGTCAAATTTCTGTTGACGTGGAGTTAGCCTGGATGTTTTTATTCTGGAGAATTGTTAGGGATTTTTTTTTTTTTTTTTTTTTTTTGAGACGGGAGTCTCGCTCTGTCACCCAGGCTGGAGTGCAGTGGTGCGATCTTGGCTCACTGCAAGCTCTGCCTCACGGGTTCATGCCATTCTTCTGCCTCAGCCTCCTGAGTAGCTGGGACTACAGGTGCCCACCACCACGCCCGGCTAATTTTTTGTATTTTCGGTAGAGACTTGGTTTCTCTGTGTTAGCCAGGATGGTCTTGATCTCCTGACCTCGTGATCCGCCCACCTTGGCCTCCCAAAGTGCTGGGATTACAGGCGTAAGCCACCACGCCTGGCCTGTTAGGGATATTTAAGAAAGCTCCTAGTCACTTCAGAAATCATGGTATGTGGTTTGTAGGAGACATTCAGCAAATGCTTGTGGAATAAAGGAACAAATCACTGATACCCAAATGGGATGACTTTTGAAAAGAAATTGGCTGTATCTTGAGAACTGTCTTTGAGAAACAATTCATTCTGAAATGTTTAGTTGTAGATATATCAGTATAGCTGACAAAACTAGAATCTACCTACAACTTTATCCTTTATAAATCAGATTTTCTGTCCTAAAAATATTGGACAGGGGGGATAAACAGTATCTAGAATGTTAGGAGTCAGTTAAGGAATGTTAGAACCATTCATAAGGCCAGATGAGACATCTTGACCTAATAGATCTTTTTTCAAAATAGATCTCTAAGTTGCCCTTCATTGTCTGTGACTTCAGTAATGGGTTTACATCTTTCTGTTTACTTCATTTTCCTGCATCAAGTTTCAGAGTTCATAGCTAGTGATGGGAAGAAATTTTATGACTCTTTTATCATCATGGTGGAATTGTTCCAATCTACCATTATCTTTTTTCCAGGAGTGAAATTATAATGAGAGGCCTCCCAAGGTGATAATGCTTGACTACCTGAATTTCTCCCTTCCTTACATTTGTCAAATTGTCAAAATACGGCTCCCCCCTTGCCACTACACACACACACGTGCACACACACACACACATTCACACATACACTTGCTTAATTGACATGGCTTCTTTATATGTTGCCTTTTCAGGGGGAACTTGCTCCACTTTCCAAGTTCTCAAGGAGAAGAGGAGAAAGAAAAATTGGAGGGTGACCATACAATCAGGCAAAGTCAACAGCCTATGAAGCCCATTAGTCCTGTCAAGGACCCTGTTTCTCCTGCTTCCCAGAAGATGGTCATACAAGGGCCATCCAGTCCTCAAGGAGAGGCAATGGTGACAGATGTGCTAGAAGACCAGAAAGAAGGACGGAATACTAATCAGGAAAATCCTAGTAAGGCCTTGATTGAAAGGCCCAGCCAAAATAACATAGGAATCCAAACCATGGAGTGTTCCCTGAGGGTCCCAGAAACTGTTTCAGCAGCAACCCAGACTATAAAGAATGTGTGTGAGCAGGGGACCAGTACAGTGGACCAGAACTGTGGAAAGCAAGATGCCACAGTTCAGACTGAGAGGGGGAGTGGTGAGAAACCAGTCAGTGCTTCTGGGGATGATACAGAGTCACTCCATAGCCAGGTGAGAGAACATACTAGGGTGCATCAGAGGCCCTGTTTTTGACTTTCAGGATTCTCAGAGAATTTAAGTTGTGGCATGTCTACTTAATGACAGTTCTTGAACGTTTTGGACAGAACAGTGGTTAAAAGACAAAAACAACTTTTCCATGGTAGTGGAACAACTTTTTCATGGTAGTGAAATTGTGGGTAGCTATAGCCATTAGATAGTCTTTTAGGGAAAATGTAGTATTGCTACAGTTTTTTAGGTAGGTCTTTACTGGAGGAGAAAGCCAGAGATTCAGCCTGGGTTTACTCCTGTAATACTCTTCTACATTCACTCATTTCCTTCTCCATAATTTTTTATCTTCCCTTCTAACCATCAGATCTGATTTTTTCTCCCTTAAGTCTATTTCATCATGGTTCTCAGGAATTCAGAGTAGAAGGTAAAGGGGAAAGAAGCAGCATGAAGAATAGTGTATTTCAGTATATGAAACAGAAAGAATGGTAACAGGAATAGAGAGAGAGAGATGGGGAAAAGTTCCCAGGTGACTGGGAACTGCAGAAGAGAGGCTAAACTAGAAGCTAATGTGAGGAAAAGGATTGGGGCTGATGAAAGTGAGGCTGGAGGAATACCAGGTTCCAGGGAATAGAGTGGGGAAGTATTGGTACTAGTAAAAATTAAGTAGGTGGCTGTGCATGGTGGCACATGCCTGAAATCCCAGCACTTTTGGAGGCCCAGGTGGGAGGATTATTTGAGCCCAGGAGTTTGAGACTAGACTGGGCAACATAGTGAGACCTTGTCTCTTAAAAAAAAAATTGAGTAGATAAAAAGAAGTTGTAGAAATGTATGTGTTAACAAATACATAGAAGTTCACAACATTTCATTGACTGGCAGAGTGGGATCCATGGCAGAGAAGATTTGGAAGTTACTAGTAAACAGTAGTCTCCACTTATCAGTGGTTTCTTTTTCTTGGTGGTTTTAGTTGTCCATGGTCAGCTGCAGTCCAAAAATTTTAAATGGAAAATTCTAGAAATAATAAGGTTCAAATTGTGTGCTCTTCTGTGTAATGTGATAAAATCAAGTGCTGCTCCTCTTAGTCCTGGCTGGGATATGAATCCTCTCTTTTTCTAGCGTATCCATGTGCTATATATGCTCCCTGCCTGTTAATGACTTAGTAGCTGTCTTGGTTATCAGATCAACTGTCATGGTATTGCATTGCTTGTGCTCAAGTAACCCTTGTTTTACTCTCACCCCAAAGTTTGAGAGTAGTGATGCCGACAATCTGAATATGCCAGAGAAGTCATAAAGTGCTTCCTCTAAGTGAAAAGGTAAAAAGGTCTTAATAAGGAAAGAAAAAAATCATATGCTGAAGTTACTAAAATCTATGGTAAGAACAAATCTGTCCATGAAATTGTGAACAGTATATTGTTATAGTTTATCTTATTATTAGTTATTAATCTCTTTCTGTGCCTGTTTTATAAATATTATGGGTCTGTATCTATAGGAGGAAACATAGTGTATAGGGTTTGATATTATCTGCAGTTTCAGGCATCCACTGGGGGTCTTGGCACATATCTCCCTCAGATAATCAGAGATATGGTAGTGGTCAAATTGTCTTTTCAGTTGCTGTGGTAGATTATCTTCATTTGGGATCTACTTAGGAAATCTTCGTTATTGATGTGCCTCTTATTCCGATTGTCCAAGTTGTTTGTTTTGTAAACATAATACACAGTTCTTATTTATTGAACATCTGTGGTACATATGGCATATGAATATTGTGTTCAAGACAGTGCTAAATTTTATGTTACACAGATTTTGGCGTACTAAAAATATATAGATGGTGTATAGAATAACAGAAATTGAAATTGGTGTGCCATCTTTTGAAGAGAGGTTAGCAAATGAGAAAGGCTGTATGTAAGTTTTCCAAGTGTCAGTGCTTTTTAAAAATCCCCTTCATTATAGATAGGACATAGGCTAGTGCTAGTGGAAAAGCATAGGCAGCCTACTTTGACACTCTTGAAATTTTCATTTATATGTCAAAAAGGACATAGAACCAGGTGGAAGGGAAAGTGTGGCCTTTTCATTTTGTTTCCTTCCCTTAATGGTGGTAAGATCATCAATTTTTTTATTTTACAGACACCTCTTTTCAGAAAAGTATTTGAAGAGAGTAAGCATAGCTTTCTTTTTACCTGCCCCCTTTACCTTTTCTCCTTATTCTCTCAGACACGCTTAAGTGTCTGTCTTGCATTGATCATTCATATGGCTGTTGTAATTGGAAGAATACAGGGAAGCTTCTTGGCTGCGTTTCAGCAATATGTAAAGCCCTAAAACCTTTTAGACTTTCTCTGTGGTGGGGAATAGTCTGATTGTGTGTGCAGGCAGGAAGTTCAGGCTGTCATAGTTCCCATGCGTGGGTACCCTGATGATTGAGGTGTGACTGACCTGTGCTGTAACCATTCATTAGACAGAGTTGTGTATGTAGAACTATTTTGAATAATTGGATGAGTAGCATTCCATGCCTTTGATATTACTTATAACTATTCACATAATTTACATATTTCCATTTTAGCAAATATTTCACCTCTGCCAGTTTCCACGTTGAAACTGGAGTGGGGATTATTCGGATAAATTACTGAAAGCTTTTGGTAAATTACTACCACATGTCAGGAAAAAAAATGCAGAATTACCATTATTGCATTTGTATGTGTAATTCTTTTTAAAGACTTGGCTACTTTGATACTGAATGCAGAAAGTAAAATCAGCCTACCATAGGGGAGATAAGGTGAGAGACAAAAGTGTGCATTTTCTCTTCAGAATTACAGAGCCAGTGGGTGTAGGAGGGAGGATAAAGATGTGAAAAAATGTGATACAGTTGTTATTAGAAAACATGTATTTTTTCAGAAATACAGGACTGAAATTCTAGCACTTTTTATTAGCCACAGGCAGGTCCTAGGTAATAAAGGCTGAAAGTCTCAAACTAACTAATGATTAGAGGTGGTAAATAAGGCTTTAAGATCTAATTTGCTAAGAAGTTATCTTTTAAAAATTATCCAGATCTGACTAAAGTATGAACTCGGGCTGTCTGTAAATAGAAAATTATGAACAAGAAATAATGAAGCTGGATACTGTATTAGTTAACTCAGTTATTCTTTTGAATAGCAGTAGTTATTAGTTTTTTGTTTTTGTAAATAAGAAATAATGCCTTTGGATTTTTTCAGAAGTGTTGAATGAATTTTACCTGTCCTGAATTTTCCAGCAGTTATTTGTCTAGTATAGTACCTGGCACCCTTAAGTTGTTTGATAAATATTTGCCTAATGTTTTTTGAATGAAAGAAGCTCAGTCCCCCTAAGTAATATTATTTAATATAGTTATCATAAAAATGTAGGGTCTTATTTAGCCCTACATTATTCTTGCAGTAAAACTAGATATAAAATCTTAATTTGCTAATTTTTCCATTTCTGGACACTAGCTCAACTCTTTAGTCATAATCTGTTCTTTGGAATAGATGAAATATTTTATATTTAATTCTAGGAGAGATCAGTGTACATTTTTTTTTTTTTTGAGACGGAGTCTTGCTCTGTCACCCAGGCTGGAGTGCAGTGGCGTGATCTCCACTCACTGCAAGCTCTGCCTCCCGGGTTCACGCCATTCTCCTGCCTCAGCCTCCTGTGTAGCTGGGACTACAGGCGCCCGCCACCGTGCCCAGCTAAGTTTTGTATTTTTAGTAGAGACGGGGTTTCACCGTGTTAGTCAGGATGGTCTTGACCTCCTGACCTCGTGATCCGCCCGTCTCGGCCTCCCAAAGTGCTGGGATTACAGGCGTGAGCCACCGCGCCTGGCCCAGTGTACGTTGTTTTAGGTAATGAACTGTGGTTTTCACTTTAATACAGGAAAAACACATAAACTGAGATTAACAGATACATCATTCTGGTTTTATGTAAAAGATTAAAGAGTGCATTCCTTTTATCTAAAGAGCTGTTGCTTTAAATGTAAACTTGTTTACTCATTTGCAAGGTAGCATCAGAATTAGAAGAAATATGATTTAAAAATAATGAACTTTTAGGGGTCAAAGGTTCACCTGAATGTCTGTAGATATAAGTACTAGGTGTAATGATTTTGATTTAGACAAAAATAGGTCATTTTAGGTCATGCTCATACAAACTTCTCTTAGCCTCTGGCTATACAACTGATCCATCCCTGGTCTTATCTATAGGTGGATAAAACAAAACAGTTGGAAGATTCTGTCCCACTAGATTCATGGAACCTCTGAACAGTTCTCATCATGAAGCATAAGATTTGTGATTTTGACAGCTTGCAGTGAGACCTGTGCTCGTGTTCTGTATCTTCTGTCATAGGGAGAAGAAGAGTTTGATATGCCTCAGCCTCCACATGGCCATGTCTTACATCGTCACATGAGAACAATCCGGGAAGTACGCACACTTGTCACTCGTGTCATTACAGATGTGTATTATGTGGATGGAACAGAAGTAGAAAGAAAAGTAACTGAGGTAATATATACTCTGAGTCTGTGTGGCAAATTTCTTTCTTTCTTTTTTTTTTTTTTGAGACAGGGTCTCACTTTGTCACCTATGCTGGAATGCAGTGGCATGATTTTGTTTCACTGCAGCCTCTGCCTCCCAGGCTCAAGTGATCCTCCTGCCTCAGCCTCCCGTGTAGTTGGTTCTATAGGCATGAACCACCAAGCCTGGCTAATTTTGTTTATTTTTTGGAGGGACAAGGTCCCACTGTGTTTCCCAGACTCGTCTTGAACTCCTAGGCTTAAGTGATCCTCCTTCTTTGGCCTCCCAAAGTGCTGGGATTACAGGTATGAGCCGTTGTCCCCGACCCCACATTTCTTTCTGTAGAAAAATTATCTTGACTCTCTACCCCCTCCCCCTTTCCTGTGCAACACTTTGTTTTTCTTCATCTTTTTATTACCTATCTAGATAGAAGAACAGGGTTAGAAATTAGACCTCCTGCTTTCTAAAGCTTTCCCCAACTGTAGGTTTGCTGTTTGACCATTGGTTAGTTAATGAGTCCCATCATGCTTTCCTTTTCTGTAAAGAAGAGATTGATAAATCTCTCTCATATGTAAAGATTGTATGTATTATTTTAAATCCTTAGAAACTCAAATGAAGTTTAGCACACTGTGTTTAACTACCTGTGTTTTCTCACATATTTTCACGTCTACTCGTTCAGTTCTTTGTCACTATCTGTGTGTGGTCATAGACGTGTTGGTAAGAAATGCACCTTTATTTTTTAGTGGGATTCATTATAGACTAGTTACAAATGTCAACTCAGTATTGGCATTTAGTGACTATTTGTTATGTTGAATGGTAAAATATGCTGACTTTGTTTACATCTAATAATGAGAGAGGTTAGACAGATTTTCTAGAATTAAAGATCTGGGACCTTTGTTGGTATATGTTAAGATCTGGGAACCATTATTAGTTGGTAAGAGGCACAGCTATTTTCTTTTTTTCTTTTCTTTTCTTTCTTCTTTTTTTGAGACAGAGTCTTGCTCTGTCACCCAGGCTAGAATGCAGTGGCGCAACCTCAGCTCACTGCAACCTCTGCCTCCCGGGTTCAAGCGATTTTCCTGGCTCAGCCTTCTGAGTTGCTGGGATGACAGGCGCTCGCCACTGTGCCTGGCTAATTTTTGTATTTTTAGTAGAGACAGAGTTTCACCATCTTGGCCAGGCTGGTCTTGAACTCCTGACCTCGTGCTCTATCCACCTCGGCCTCCCAAAGTGCTGGTATCACAGGCGTGAGCCACCGCGGCTGGCAAGGTACAACTGTTTTCTTCCTTTAACCAGATACTTTCTTTTAATTCTGTCTGCTGGCCATGTAGGAGGTTGAACTCAGGGAGAGTTAAACTCTAGTATATAGTTTTATTAAATAGAATATATTACTGCCGTTGTTCAGTGGGCTATTTGGCCTTCATGTCAGATAACATTTGATGTTAGTTTGAGGAATTGTTTGTTGTTTGTTTGTTTTACTATCCAGAGATTATTCAGATTTCATTGGTTTTACAGGCACTCATTGAGAAATTGTTTTTTATTCCCTTTTTTTTTTTGTCACAGAGTCTTACTCTGTTGCCCAGGTTGGAGTGCAGTGGCCCCATCTTGGCCTTCTGGAACCCCTGTCTCCTGGGTTCAAGCGATTCTCCTGCCTCAGCCTCCTGAGTAGCTAGGATTATAGGTGTGTGCCACCATGCACAGCTAATTTTTGTATTTGTAGTAGAGATGGGATTTCACCATGTTGGCCGGGCTGGTCTCGAACTCCTGATCTCAAGTGATCTGCCTTGGCCTCCCAAAGTGCTGGGATTACAGGCGTGAGCCACTGCGCCTGGCCTGTTTTTTATTCTTTGTGTATACCACATCCCAGAAATAATTCTTTTAAAATACTGCTTTATCTCTATTTTAAAAATGTTTTAAAAAGATTTTTGTTCATGGAACATTTTTCATGTTATTACTATTTTGGAGAAATTATGAAAAGTAGTTTGCCTTCATGAAAATTTTTGTAACTGTTAATAGTCCATATTAAACTCTGTGCCTAGTACACTACATTAAGTGTTAAACACATTACTTCATTTCTTAAAATACATTTTTTTATTTTTACGTTTGGATTGCCCAGGCTGCACTCCAGCCTGGGCACCAGGCTGGGATCCACCACTCAGTGGTGAGATCACGGCTTACCGCAGCCTTGACCTCCTGGCTCAAGGGAGCCTCCCCCTCGGCCTCCTGAGTAGCTGGGACCGTAGGCACACACCACCATACCTGCTAATTTTTGTATCTTTTGTAGAGATGAGGTTTCACTGTGTTGCCCAGACTGGTCTTGAACACTGTTCTCAAGCAATCTTCCTGCCTTGGCCTCCCAAAGTGATGGGATTACAGGCATGAGCTATGGTGCTAGGCCCATTTAATATTTTATGTGGTGCTTTCCAAAGTATATTTCTGGAAACAGCAGGCCTCTTAGACAGTTTGATGGAAGGAAAAGATTCCATGGTCATAAATAAGTTTGAGAAACACAGAACACTCTCTTAGTCTGTCTTCTGTTGCTATTAAACACCTGAGACTGGGTAATTGATAAATAAAAGAAATTTATTTCTTACGGTCTAGGAGGCTGGGAAGTCCAAGGTCAAGGGGCTACATCTGGCGAGGGCCTTCTTGTTGGAGGGGACTCTGAAGAGTCCTGAGGCATCACAGGGTATCACATTGTCAGGGGCCTTACAAAAGAGAACCAAATTAGTTTTTGTAACAGACTCACTCTCGTGATAACTAATCCACTCTTGTGATAACTCATTAGTCCATTAGCTCATAATTCCGTTAATCCATGAATGGACTAATCCATTCATGAGGGCAGAGCCCTTATGACTCAATCATCTCTTAAAGGTCCTACTTCTTGATACTGTTAACATTGGGTATTAAATTTCAGCATGTGTTTTGGAGGGGCAAATGTTCAAACCATAGCATGCCATTAATCCCTGTCCCCACTAACATGAAAATTCACATATTACCATATTAAAAGTTCTAAGAAGTCCTCTAGTAAGGATACCTATTTTATTCTGTTCAACCCAGCACTTCCCAAACTTATTTGACCATAAGCATTTTTTAAAGTAATACCTGTTTTTTCCCTATGGAAGATAGTTTGGGAAGCACTACCATACTTAAATAATGATAGTGACTAGCATTTATTGAGCACATACTATGTGCCAAGCATTCTTCTAAGCACGTTAGTGAATTAACTTATTTAATCCTTAAACAACTATGCTATGATAGATCCAGTTATTATTCTCATTTTGCAGATGTGGAAACAGAAGTATATCAAATTAAAATAGGCCACTGAGAATGATGACAGAAGTAGAAATGGGGAAGATAGGCTATGAAGCTAAGGTCTTCATGCATGAGAGAGGGTGATTTGGAGAATGTTAGTGGATAACAACTAGGGAAGGGGTAAAGATAGTTTTAAGAAAATGGCAAATAGTGGTTTTGAAGGAGAGGAGGTGGGGAAATAGAAATGGTCTGTAAATGGCAATGGGGAGCAAGGAGGTATCTCATCTCAAAATTCTTGAATGGAGGTTTGGCTGAAAGAAACCAGCCTCTGCTAGAAAGAGCTGTAGGAGATGTGAGATGCACTGGGGGTATCTAGGATTCATTCATTGAAGGCAGAGAAATGAAGGGAGGATCATAGATGGTTTTGTATCTGTGGAATTTCAGGTGTTTGTGGTAAATCCAAGTAGAAATTTGTATAAGCTGAGTCATTGTATTCTTGGTAGATAAGGAAGGATGAGTGTGGTGAGACTGACGAGGGAAAGCATATGAGAGTGAGGAAAGGAATAAAAACAGAGTCCTGGGAAATACTGATTTTAAAGGAACACACAGAGAAAGAGGAACCCAGAGAAGCATAAATAGAAGTAGCCAAAGAGGTAGACCAGAAGAAAGAGAAAAGTGTTTCTGTGGATTTTAAAGGAGAAGAGATTTCCAAGAAGGAGGGATCAGAGATAATTATTTAATCATTTGATGGTATTATGTAAATATATACATATGTGTGTCATTATATACTGTCTCCCCATGGAGATTGATTTTTTTCAAGGTGGAGTCTCACTCTGTTGTTTAGGCTGGAGTGCAGTGGCACGATCTCTGCTCACTGCAAGCTCCGCCTCCCAGGTTCACAAGTGATTCTCCTGCCTCAGCCTTTTGAGTACCTGGGGACTACAGGAGTGTACCAACATGCCCGGCTATTTTTTTGTGTGTTGTTTTAGTAGAGGTGGGGTTTCACCATGATGGCCAGACTGGTCTTGAACTCCTGACCTCAAGTGATCCACCTGCCTCTGCCTCCCAAAATGCCTGGATTACAGGCGTGAGCCACCGTGCCTGGCCTCCCAAAAGGAATTCTAAACTCTGTGAGGGAAGGATCTATCTTATCCGTTTCCATAGCCCCTCTGGCAGTTAACATAATATTGCGTAAACACTCTAGACTAGGAAGGCAGCTGTGTCATACTCATGCTATAATTTCTCTGTGCTGTGCTCATGGTGGACACTGGTGATTGGTCTTAGAATCTTTTCCCACTAAGTCTGGGATTTAGCCTCCAGAAGACTTCTTAAAACTGAGCACCAGGCAACTGCTCATCAAAGTAGGCATCTGAGATAAAGCCAGTTTGACTTTCTTGTAATCTATAGATACTTACAACGTTTTTGTCCTTTATTTTTCCAAATGGTAATACTATTTTAGCCTTTTTTTCTTTTCTTTTTTTTTTGAGACAGGGTCTCACACTATCGCCTAGGCTGGAGTGCAGTGGCATGATCCCAGCTCACTGCAGCCTTGACTTCCAAGCCTAAGCGATCCTCCCACCTCAGACTTCCGAGTAGCTGGGACTACAGGTGTGCACTCCCACGCCTGGCTAATAGTTTTATTTTCATATGGAGACCGGTTCTCACTATGTTGCCTAGGGTGGTCTCAAACAGCTGGACTCAAGCAATCCTTCTGCCGTGGCCTCCCAAAGTGCTGGGATTACAGGTGTGAGCCACCACACCTGACCCCTTTTAGCCTATTTTTGCATATACTTTTCTATTGCCTTGATCAGTTATTGAAAGGTAATGGGAAATAACTAATGTCAGAACATGTAGTGCTGTCCACTGTTAATGAAGTACCTAGAAGGGCTCCTGACCACTCGTGTTCTCCTCTCACCTGCCTCCCTCCTTGCCTGTCTTCTCTAAGATAAGAATTTACCTCTGTCTTCTCGGTTAGAATGCTTGCTGGTAGCCAGAGGTTGTGAACTTATCCAATAAAAAGATAAACTCTTTCTTACCAATATAGTACCATCTTTATTTTGTATTTTATTGAGATACAGTATAGTCCCATTAGAATGAACAATTCTTCTCAGAATCACCTGGGGGAGAAAAAAAAAGAACAGATCCTAAACGTTCAGTGGCTTTTGAAAATTTTATGTAACCACTACTCAAAACAGATACAGAACATTCCCATTATTGCAGAAAGTCTCCTCCTGATTCTCACCTTTTTGAATTATTTTGTGCCACCTGTAGGATTTTCCAACCATCATATTAGCATTGTGTTATTATGGCGTCTTTTATCTTCTGTATCTATTTTTTCCTGCAGGAGACTGAAGAGCCAATTGTAGAGTGTCAGGAGTGTGAAACTGAAGTTTCCCCTTCACAGACTGGGGGCTCCTCAGGTGACCTGGGGGACATCAGCTCCTTCTCCTCCAAGGCATCCAGCTTACACCGCACATCAAGTGGGACAAGTCTCTCAGCTATGCACAGCAGTGGCAGCTCAGGGAAAGGAGCCGGACCACTCAAAGGGAAAACCAGCGGGACAGAACCCGCAGATTTTGCCTTACCCAGCTCACGAGGAGGCCCAGGAAAACTGAGGTGCAGACAGGGTCTCCAGAGAGAGAGCCACAGCAGGGGCAGGGTTGCTGACATTTTAATATCACAGGAAAAGGGGAGTAATGGGAAATCCCCCATCCTCCATTAAAGATAAACCAACTTCCCCTCCTCACTGTTTGCCCTCTTCCTGTTGTGGGTTTGCGTGGGAAGTAGGGTGGATGGAGTCTTGCGGCAGGTAGATTTCATTGGCAGAGCAGCCCCTGAGAAAATGTAGGTAACGGGAGGGGACTTTCGAGAATTTATCATCTGGTGGGCACATGCTCCTACCACAGCCTTTTTATGATTTAGCTGGGAGTACAGGAAGTTTGGGATAATAGCCCCAACTTAATATATCCCCTAGCTTTTTGTTATTCTTTGCAGGTGTCCAGAGCCTAAAGTAGAGGAGAAGGCATAGCAGAAATGGGGTGTGCTGTTTTTGCAGCAGCGGTAGGAAGCTTTGTCAGAGGGAATAGACTTACATGAAGGAGAATGTCCTTTACTTGTTATCCCACGCTCCCCACTCCCTGGATGAGATTTGGTGGTGGGTGTGTGAACCAGCTTCCTGCTGCCCCGAAGGCTCAGCACATGTAGGCCTGTCATGTAGTCTGAGGGCCAAGGGGAGACTTTGTGAAGAAAAGATTCAGTAGCAGGTGCTATCAGACTAACTTGTCTTCATTCTCTAGTCCTAGAAAAGGGGTCAGTCAGACAGGGACGCCAGTGTGTGAGGAGGATGGTGATGCAGGCCTTGGCATCAGACAGGGAGGGAAGGCTCCAGTCACTCCTCGTGGGCGCGGGCGAAGGGGCCGCCCACCTTCTCGGACCACTGGAACCAGGTACCTGGGTAGTGTGAGATATACTATTACTTGTTCAGAAAAAAAGGGAATAGAGAGAAGAGAGGGGAGTAGAGAGTTTGTGGGGTATCAGGAGGGAGAAGAGGGGCCCATAGTGACTGGGGAGTGGGTAGGGATCAGAGCGAGGCTACAGAGAGACCAGGCTCGTGCCTGTGACGGGGTTTTCAAAGAATGGGCTGAGAAGACCCATGGACAAAGGAGTGGGAACATTGGTAGATATGTACTTCTGTGTTCTTGTTCTCACCGGCTTCTCCTATCCCTTATCTCTCTTTAGAGAAACAGCTGTGACTGGCCCCTTGGGCATAGAGGACATTTCACCTAACTTGTCACCAGATGATAAATCCTTCAGCCGTGTTGTGCCCCGAGTGCCAGACTCCACCAGACGAACAGATGTGGGTGCTGGTGCTTTGCGTCGTAGCGACTCTCCAGAAATTCCTTTCCAGGCTGCTGCTGGCCCTTCTGATGGCTTAGATGCCTCCTCTCCAGGGAACAGCTTTGTAGGGCTCCGTGTTGTAGCCAAGTGGTCATCCAATGGCTACTTTTACTCTGGGAAAATCACGCGAGATGTCGGAGCTGGGAAGTACAAATTGCTCTTTGATGATGGGTACGAATGTGATGTGTTGGGCAAAGACATTCTATTGTGTGACCCCATCCCGCTGGACACTGAAGTGACGGCCCTCTCGGAGGATGAGTATTTCAGTGCAGGTAACGAAAGAAGCAGAGTTTGTAGAGATTTTTTTGTGCCTTGGGGCAATACTCTGTTATGTTAGTAATTACCAAGACATTACTTGGTACTTTTCTGGGGTCTCTAAAGTCAGAAATTTCATTCCTACAAAATTGGTTACTCTTGCCACTGACTTTTCTGTTTGTTCATTTGTTTTTGAATAAACTTATTTTGGAATATTTTAGATGATTTAGAGAAAATTTGCGAAGTACAGAGTACTGCTAGTAGAGTTCCCATATAACCCTCATCCAGCTTTCCCTATTGTTGACATTTGGTGTTAACATGGGACATTTGTCAAAACTAAAAATCCAACCTTGGTTTATTACTGTTAACAAAACTTTAGACTATATTTGGATTTCACTAGCTTTTCCATAATGTTCTTTTTCTCTTCAGCGTCCAACATTGCATTTAGTCATTGTATATCCTGTAGTCTGCTCTGATTTGTGGCAATTTCTCAGTCTTTTGTTTTTCATGACCTTTTTGTTTTTCATGACAGTTTTGGGGAGTACTGGTCAGGTATTTTGTAGAATGTCCCTCAATTTGCGTTTGTCTCGTATTTTCTCATTAGACTGGAGTTCTGGGATATTTTAAAAAGAATGCCACATAGATGGCTGGGTCTGGTAGCTCGTGCCTGTAATTCCAGCACTTTTGGGAGTCCAAAGCAGGGGGATCACTTGAGGCCAGGAGTTTGAGGCCAGCCTGAAACATAGTGAGACCCTGTCTCTTGAAAAAAAAAAAAAAAAAAAAAAAAGGAATATAAATTAGCAGGGCATGGTGGCACATGCTTGTAGTCCTAGCTACTCAGGAGGATGAGGCAGGCGGATTGCTTACGCTCAGGAGTTTGAGTCCGCAGTGAGCTACGATCATGACACTGCACTCCAGCCTGGGAAACAGAGTAAGACCCTGTCTCTTAAAAAAAATATGCCACAGAAGTGAAATGCCCTTCTCATGTTATCAGGAACTGGGAACGTTTGTGATGATGATGACGTATCCACATGACAGACATCACCGATGATGTTAATCTTCATCACTGGTTAAAGTTGTATTTACCAGATTTCTCCACTTTTTTTGAGACAGTCTCTCTCACTTTGTTGCCCAGGCTGGAGTGCAGTAGCACAGTCTTGGCTCACTGCGACCTCTAGCTTCTGGGTACAAGTGATTCTCCTGCCTCAGTCTCCCGAGTATCTAGGATTACAGGTGTGCCCCGCCACACCTGGCTAATTTTTGTATTTTTAGTAGAGACAGGGTTTTGCCATATTGGCCAGGCTGGTTTCGAACTCCTGAGCTCAGGTGATCTACCTGCCTTGGCCTCCCAAAGTGCTGGGCTTGCAAGGCGTGAGCCACCGCATCTGGCCTTCTCCACTTTAAAGTTAGTGTTTTTCCCTTTCCATACTCTCTTCTTTTTTAAAGCTTAACTACCTGCTTTGATTGGAGCCCAGCAGGTGAGTATGGCTGATATATTGAGATATTTTTGCTTAGGGAGAAGTTTTTAGTGCTGCGTTTGTATGCCTGCACATCTACCACTTATTCTCTGGTTTGAAGAACGGTGCCTTTTTATTTTTGAAGTAGGTGATATTGGTGATAGTGAGAGGTTTATGCTTGTTGTTATTGCTTCATGTGCTAGTTCTTTGAATATATTGTCTCCTTTCTATAGAAATAATTTGAAGATACCTATTTATGTTGAGTTTGTCATTTAAAAACATCTTTCTGAGGACTTTTTGAACACAGATTGGGATATAATGGGGGGAAAATGGCTTTCTTTTTTTTTTTTGAGACACAGTTTCACTCTGCCTCCTAGGCTGGAGTGCAGTGGCGTGATCTCGGCTCACCGCAACCTCTGCCTCCCGGGTTCAAGTGATTCTTGTGCCTCAGCCTCCCGAGTAGCTGCGATTACAGGCACGCACCACCACCTGGTGGTACGTAAAAGTAGCACCACCTGGCTACTTTTTTGTGTGTTTTTAGTAGAGATGGGGTTTTGCCACACTGGCCAGGCTGGTCTTGAACTCCCAACCTCAACTTAACTGCCTGCCTCAGCCTCCCAAAGTGCTGGGATTACAGACGTAAGCCACCATGCCCGGCCAAAAAATAGCTTTTTTTTTTTTTTTTTTTCCCCAACAGAACCTTGCTCTATCACCCAGGCTGGAGTGCAATGGCATGATCTCGGCTCACTGCAACCTCTGCCTCTGGGGTACAAGTGATTCAGCCTCCCAAATAGCTGCGATTACAGGTGCCTGCCACAACACCTGGTTAATTTTTGTATTTTTAGTAGAGAAGGGGTTTCATCATGTTGGTCAGGCTGGTCTTGAACTCCTGACCTCAAGCAATCCACCCGCCTCAGCCTCCCAAAGTGCTGGGATTATAGTAGTGAGCCACTGATCCCGGCCGGAAAAATGGCTTTTTACTGGAGTCCATCCAGGCTTCTCTTGTATTTGGAATCCTCTGAGTAATTGTTGTTTGCCCCTTTGTTCATTATTAAATGGGCCACTTCACCTTCTAGTTCTGGATAACATTGTTAGCTATATATGGGATCAGTTGGGAGTAGCACATGGATTGGGGTCTTTTACTGTGACTCATTGTATCAAATGCATTCCTTCTTTCAGGTGTAAAGCTACTCTGAGGGGTTCATATTTGGCCTTTTAAAGACAAAGTTCTGTAACAAGAGTGAACTGTGGCATCAAGGTGTGGGGATTCCGTGTCCCATTTCTTGAGGCTGTTTACTAATGTCAACACTAGACTGCTTCTAGTTGTAGTAACTCTTCATTATGTGAAGTATATTGTTGGCCTTGGGCTTCTTTGTGTTTTTGAGGGAGACTTTGTGACTTAGTTTGGGGATAGAGATTTAAGCGAGGAGATGAACAAGTAAGGGAAAAGGGAGTGATTCCACAGGATAGAGAGAGAACCAAGGCTTGCTTTCTCTGCATTATTTTCCTTGGGTGGGGTAGGCTCTGGGTTTCTTTTAGCTCGTCATTCAAGCATAGGCTAATGGGTGAGAAGAAATTGGACCTTTCTGTGTATAGGAATGAAAAAATATTCATAGTACTGCCTTGTTTTTGTTTATGTGTGTGGGGGTAGGGGTGTGTCTGTGTGTGTATCTGTAGCTGTAGTATGTGTGTGTGTTGTAAATTGTTTATTCATTGATAGGAAGAAGTGTTCTTTTTCACAGGATTAGTAATGGGTCCTATCCAAGATCACACAGCTTGGTGGCAGCAGAATTAGGCCTAAGCTCAGGTCTCCTGAATTGTAGCTTAGTTTCCTTTTACATCCCACATTTTGTTCCTTCTGACATAAAGGCCTTATCGTCAGGTTTTGAATCAGTGCAGGAAAGTAGATAATAGAGAAGAAGATTAGGTAGGAGAGGCAGGATCTGTTTCTTCCTTTCTTTGCTATCTCTAAGTTTGCTACACACATAAGACAAAAAACACACACGTGCTGTCTCTCTTAGAATGATGTCATTTTTCACCTACAGCTTAACTCAAGACTTGCCACTCAGCCTCCCAGGGAACCAAGAAGAAAAGGTTTAGAAGTTGTAATGGAATTTTTAGGAAACCACATGCCATTTTACTTCATGGAAATCATTTGAACCACTGGCAATCCATAATGGCTGTCTTTGGGAAATTTTATTTGATAACTAAAGGATACCTTCTGTCAAGAAACTTTCCTGTCCTAATCCCAGTGTAGTAGCTACATATATCCTAAGTGTTACTGATGGGGATTGACAACTGGAATTTTGTTAAGTCCTAACTTCAGTCCACTGTTGGATCTCTAAATTCCCTAACTCAGGCCTGCTTTGCAGAGCCCTTGTGAGAGGGTGCTGAGGAGCCTAAGACAACAGCAAGCTTCTTTTATGCTTTCTGCCCCCCAGGAGTGGTGAAAGGACATAGGAAGGAGTCTGGGGAACTGTACTACAGCATTGAAAAAGAAGGCCAAAGAAAGTGGTATAAGCGAATGGCTGTCATCCTGTCCTTGGAGCAAGGAAACAGACTGAGAGAGCAGTATGGGCTTGGTCCCTATGAGGCAGTAACACCTCTCACAAAGGCAGCAGATATCAGCTTAGGTAAGACCTTTGCTTCCTGAGCAGCTGCTTTTGGGCTCCTGTTCTGCTCACAGTGGGAGGGGCAGTTTCCGAACCTGTCACGAATGTTTCCCTAACTTTGATTATTCCTGTATGTGGCTGATCAGATGGTGACGAGCTGTCATTTTCTAGAGCTACTGCCTTATCTGTTTCCTTCTTAGTACCGAACAGAAAGTCCTTAGGGTTTTTCTGGCCTCCTCAGTTCTCTAGGGGACTAAACACATTTCAGTCATGGCAAAGACTAGATCAAAAAATATTATGGCCTTAAAAAGAAGCTTCTTGGCCTCGTGGGAAGTGGGGGAAGGAACACTGTGGTAGCTGAATCAGGGTCTGCCCAGCTTCTTGGAGTTCAGGACCTCATACCATAGAATTTGACCAACCTTTGGCTTATCCTGCCATAGACAATTTGGTGGAAGGGAAGCGGAAACGGCGCAGTAACGTCAGCTCCCCAGCCACCCCTGCTGCCTCCAGTAGCAGCAGCACAACCCCTACCCGAAAGATCACAGAAAGTCCTCGTGCCTCCATGGGAGTTCTCTCAGGCAAAAGAAAACTTATCACTTCTGAAGAGGAACGGTCCCCTGCCAAGCGAGGTCGCAAGTCTGCCACCGTAAAACCTGGTAAGTGCTCCTTTTTGCCTCATTCTTCCTTCATAACCATGGCAGAATGCAGGGCCAGCTGCTGGAAAAATGGAGCTTAGTATGTGGCAGTGGCCCTTCTGTCCTGTTATAAAGTTGGGGTCCTGCCCAAGCCCACAGGTGATATTCAGGGACAGCTCACTGTATCCCTCCTCCCCCATCCTCTGCAGACTCTAGTGCAGATAGATAGGAAGGCCAGAATTAGCCGAGTGTAGTGGTGGGTGCCTGTAATCCCAGCTACTGGGGAGGCTGAGGTAGGAGAATCGCTTGAACCCAGGAAGGTGGAGGTTGCAGTGAACCAAAATTGCACCATTGCACTCCAGCCTGGGCAACAAGAGTGAAACTCTGTCTCCAGAAAAAAAAAAAAAAAAGACCAGGACTTGATCACACCATTCTTTGACTACTATATGGGTTCTAGGAGGGAAAGGAGAAGTATTGAAATGTAAGCAGATTCAAAATAGGTGTAATTTCTCTTTGCCTGCACCACCATCTTCCTGGAAATTCTGCTCTCCTCTCTCTTGTGCTTGGGCCCTCTAGCTTTCTCAGACTTCCTATTGAAAGGTCATGGCTGGGCGTGGTGGCTCACGCCTGTAGTCCCAGCACTTTGGGAGGCTGAGGTTGGGGGATCACTTGAGGTCAGGAGTTCAAGACCAGCCTGGCTAACATGGCAAAACCCTGTCTCTGCTAAAAATACAAAAAAAATTAGCCGGGCGTGGTGGCACATGCCTGTAATCCCAGCTACTCAGGAGGCTAAGGCAGTAGAATCACTTGAACCTGGGAGGCGGAGGTTGCAGTGGGCCGAGATCATGCCATAGCACTCCATCCTGGGTGACAGAGTGAGACTCCATCTCAAAAAAAAAAAGGTCATATCTCAATGTGCTCTTTCTTCTTCCCATTATCCCTGAAACAACCACTTTCCAGTCCCTAGCATTCAGTAATTAAGAAAGGAGTTCATTTCATCTGTTGTTCATTGAGTCCCTACTGTGACCCAGGCCCAGCTGCTACGGGTTCAGGAGATTACAGAGGTAAAATCAGTCTATTCCCTTTTGGAACTTTCTCAGGCTAGCAAACTGATGAAACTCCACTGATTGTTACATTGCCCTGGCACCAGAGCTCCTTTTATTTCCTAAGTATTTGAATTGTGTCATCTCCTTGTCTACCCAACTGCTGCTGTGTTTCAGGGTATTTAAAAACAATAACAATAATCTTTATTGAATATTTACTGTATGAGGCATAGCGCTCAGTGCTTCACACATACTGCCTCACATATAACCCCTATGAAGTATAGGTGCTAGAATGAGTTTTCCAGTTGAAGACTCTGAGGCACAGAAAACAGAAAAGTTGGCTAACTTTCCCAAGATGACAAAGTCAGTCAGGATTCAAACTTTGTTGGTCTTCACTTCTAATTCCAGCCTCGTTTATATAACATCATATTGCCTCTGAGACTGTTTTCTTGCTCCTGGTTTTATTTTAGGGAGGCATGCATGACCTGTCTGTCATCTTAGCCTCCTAATGAACCTACGATTCAGCTTCTCCAGGTCAGGTATCTGTTCTTTTTCTGAAGCACTTATTGGGGCACTCCTGGCATGGGTGTTCTGGCTGGCTGGTTCACTTACTTACCCAGGTGTTGAAAACTAATTCAGTTGAGGCAGGCTATTTTGATGTGGCACCATCTATGTGTAAAAACACTTTATTACCAAGTATTCTCTGCACCATTCTGGTGAAGGTCAGCGACGGGGTGGGACGGTCTTTCTACAAGGGGCATTTCTTGGTAATAAAAAAGTGTTGGGTTTTTTTTTTTTTTTTCCAAAGGCTGCTTCAAAATATCTCATACCCTGGGGGAAATCAGAGCATGGGACAGAGAAAGTGGGCTGAAGATTTCCAAACATTTTTCACTCTCAACTATTTCTTTGTATTAGAACCACCTCTTCCTTCAGATGACCTCAGAAGTATTTGGTGTGGCTATATGAAAACAATACTTGGTTAATTTTCATTTATGAAAACACTGCATACATTATGACTCTGTAAAATTTAAATATGTAAATTTCTGTTTGTTGTAAATTTCATCCTAGGCTGTTGGTCATTTAGAATGGTTGGCCATTGGAATGGTCTTTGGTTTCTGGCTCAGATAAGTTCATCAGGACATTGCCTACCCATCAGGTCATGCTTGGTGCTGGGGCCTTTTGGTGCTAAGGCTTTTGCCAAGGCAATGGTGTATATCCCCCTAGTAACTGTGCCCCCTGTCCTTCCCAGGTGCAGTGGGGGCAGGAGAGTTTGTGAGCCCCTGTGAGAGTGGAGACAACACCGGTGAACCCTCTGCCCTGGAAGAGCAGAGAGGGCCTTTGCCTCTGAACAAGACCTTGTTTCTGGGCTATGCATTCCTCCTTACCATGGCCACAACCAGTGACAAGTTGGCCAGCCGCTCCAAACTGCCAGATGGTCCTACAGGAAGCAGTGAGGAAGAGGAGGGTAAGGCCTTAGGGAGCCCTGGGAGCTCTGACATATAGGCATTTCTTTCTTTTCCTTATGAGCTGGTGGTCCCCCTGCTGTATGTAGAGGAGGCAAGGCAAGTAGCAGCTGGGATCTTGGTCATAGAAATTACTCTGTATCCTGCTTTTTAACAGTTTATAGACTGTTTTCACAAAATTCCTCTCAGTGAGTGGTTCCTGAAAACAATCCTGTGAGGCAGATGGGAGATAGATCTTATCTGTTTTATGGATGAGGAAACAAGTTTGGAGAGGTTAAAGGTTAAATAACTTTTTGTTTTTTTTTGTTTTTCTTTTGGTCCACAATGACGACAAACTTGGGACTAGAGCTCTGTCATTTTAGCCTACTGCAGCCATCCAAGTCAACTGGGTCTGAATGCCCTGCCATTTTCCCCATTTGTGTTCTATGGGCATCTGCTAGAGCAAACCCACGTGGAGGGTAAGGTTCATTCTCCTGAGGTCTAAGACTGGGACTTTGGGGTGCCCGGTTCCTCAGGGTGATTGCAAAGAAACAGCTTCTAGGCCTTTTCAACTCTTGTACCTCTCTTTAACCTTAAATTAAATCTGTACATTGCATTTATTTCTGTGTTGTCTGTTTTTGAGTGAAGACTGCAGTGGGGAGAAGTCTGAAAAACGTGTGATCTAGGAGAGGCAATGAGCAGATATAAATGTATACACTATAAATAAGTGACTGACAGTGTATCTAAATGTGTCTGTCAAGGCTAAAGGTCCAGATGGAATGATGTTATACAAGTTAGAGTTCTGACTAATGTTGTCTTGCAAGAGGGAATTGAATTAGGCAACAGGGTTATCATAAAATAGCACCGCTGGAGATCTGTGAGGGTTGGCATTTCAGGTACGCGGATGACTCTTTCCTAGTTAACCAAAACGGTATCTCACCGACTGCAGCCATGTGTAGATATGTACAAGGACATGGAAAGGATGATCAGGAGTTGCAGTTCAGGTGTATGCTCTTAGGAAGGTGCACAGAGAGTTGTGGAGGAGACAGGCTCCGGTGTGGGAGAGTTGGGCTGTGGGAGTGAGTAGATGTGGTGTGGTGGGATTTCAAGGTTAAGTGTGTGCAACATCTAGCTTGTCAAACTATCAGATAGGCACAGTGGGAATAAGGTATTTGAAGAGTTTCCTGGACAGGACTAATTAGGGGTCTTTTGAGGATTCTCCATAGAGGCATGTCATGGCATTAAAACAGTGGTCATGGTCATGGCTTGTTTTTTTTTTCCCCCTTATACAATATTGCTGGACTCGAAACCAGGACTTCACAAGGCAGCTCTATAGATGTTTTGTTTGTTGCTTGGTTCAGCATAGTCAAGAAAGCTGACTGGTATGAGATGCAGGTTGTCCGGTTTCATTAAAATGTGTGTGCCTATGTGAGATGTAATAAACTCTACTCATAAAAATCAAATGAAGCATTTGGACAGTGTTTTTGAAGGGATCACCAGGTTTCTGATAGAAAGTGTGGTTATGGTGAATGTGTCTTTATGTTGGCGCCCAACAGTACCAGAATCCTTGATATTTTCAGTGTATGAGAATGCTTAGGGGTTTCTCAATCTCAAGAAGGAGGAAGACATCTAATACTAAAACAATTCTCTGCAGAATTATAGTTTTTAAGAAACTGTTTGGTAGGTGTTACAGATAAATGGGAATTCTTAGACACCACCTTATAACAGGAGCTCAGTAAAATATTTAAATCTATCTTAGGAGATGTATTTATTAATGAGTTTGGTACCTAATCTTGTTGGGTGGCACACCATCAGAGATCCTTCAGACACAGGGACTGACCCTGGAGTTGGGTTTATTTAGTACCTTCATACTTGATTTAAATGGCAGAATTAACAATCTATTCATTTTAGCATCTGGCTGGGCAGGGCACTCATACCTCAAAAATGAAGAAATTGGAACCCAGACTACTTGAGAAAAATTAGAGAAACACACTGCCTAGACAGGGTAATACCTCATTAGACAAATGCAAGGAAATATAATTAAGGATTAAAATTTAAATAGACCAGTCCTGGATTAAGCAGACATAAAGTAGAAGTCTTGAGAAAAATGCAGGACTGTGAGGGGTGCCAGCAGTGACTCAGCAGTAGAATCTTGGTGCGAAGATTGTGACGTGCTATATTGAGACAAAGCTGAGAAACAGCTCTGCTATATTCTGAGTTTCTTATAACCATGTAGAGTTTCTGTTTTGGGATTTCTGTTTGAGAAGAATGTGGAGAATGCTGAATCAAGAAAAGAGCAATAAAAGTGAATAGGTTGGCTAGTCAGAACTAAGTGGAGATGGAGACCGCTGACATGGGGCCTCAGCACTGCCTGGGCTGCTCCAGGAGGCAGCGAGGGCACTGAAGGGGGAGCCGTCTCCACAAGGGATCTGCTTGTAGGTTTTACCACTGGGTGTGAAGGGGAAGGGGAGTGGTACTGGCATTGAACCTTACGCATTGGATTGGGTTGGGTTTTAAAATTTGTGATAAAAATTTCAGTTAATTAGAACTTAATTTCCCAAAACTCCTAATTAACTAAAATCTCTAATGTCTTGCTTTTCTTTTCTTTTCTTTTTAATCTGTTATTTATATATGAGAGGAGCAGATGACAAAGAAAACAAGCTCAAATTAGATATTTGGTCAAAAGAAGCAATTTCTAATTGCCTAGGGTCATTACAGCTTCAGCCTCATCTCTCATACCTTCTACTTCACCCTCAAGACTATAGAGCAGTCATTGGTGTTCAGTGTCCTGAGGTACTTCAAGATCATCAAAGGTAGATAGTTTTCAATAAAAAGGTTGAAACAGGATTTTCTAACCTTCACTTAATCCGTTAAAATTTTAAAACCATATTTCATTGAGCATTCTGGTTTATCAAAGTTTTAGTGTACAAGGGGGTAAAAACGCTGATGCAGTGGGAATATGAAGGGTTTATTATAAACCCTTCACATATAAATTATAAAGTGTTCATCAGCTATCCACCTCCACAGAAGGTAGAACTAGAGGAAATGGGGTTTAGTTTTCAACAGGAAAGATTTAGGATAGACACAAAGGGAACTTCCTGATGGTAAGTAAGGGTTATTCAAGTTGGAATACGTCACTGTGGGAAATGGTTGTGCGCCCATCCCTGTGAACAGTCCGGTGCAGGAACCTTTGATGTTTTTAGGTCTAGGACCTACCTCCAGTCCTCATCTTCCCAATTCCTCCTGCTCTTGTCCCTTCTTTTGACAGCATTTTAAAGGCCTCAAGACAGATCTCTTTCTGCCCATGGGGAAGCCCTTGGCCTGTCTTTGGGGGACACACTGCTGTGGATAGATAGCTGGGGAGTGAAAAAGGGGGTAGTAAGAAGCAGGCATAAGGTAGCAAATAAGAAAACCACTCAGTAATTATTATCTTATTTTTTTTAATGTAGAATTTTTAGAAATTCCTCCTTTCAACAAGCAGTATACAGAATCCCAGCTTCGAGCAGGGGCTGGCTATATCCTTGAAGATTTCAATGAAGCCCAGGTGAGGAGTTTCTTTGTGTAACCTAATATAGTGGCAATGAGAAGAGCCAACTTGCTGTGTGAGAAGAGGCCTGAGAGGGGTTGGGGAACCTGGATAAAGTAGCCAGAGATTTTAGGAACTGAGAAACTGCCAAAATGTCGTTGCATGAAATATAATTTTTGTTGTGTACAGGGAAGAGAAGTTAGGACATTGGGTTAGTTAATGGCTCTGGTTCTGTTGCTGGGACAAAAGAAGATTGATATTTATGTTTAGTAGTAGAAACCCCTATTAGGGTTGCTGATTCTTAGCCTGAAAGGCTGAGTTCATAGGTCTTGTTTGTCCCTTGAGGATTTAGGTCCTCAGAGTGCTGCAGGTGAGGCCGAGAGAACATCTATGGAAATCGTTTGGGCCTTTCAGTGAGAAGAGTGGCCTTGGACAGAAGGATAGACTAAATCACACGTTGGGTAGTAGTTGGGAGTCTTCAGATCTGCTCTTCATGGCTCACTATGGCTGCTGCTTAGGAGCTTTCCACAGAAGTCACCAAACCCATTAGCTCTGCTTCTTTTCTTCCAGTGTAACACAGCTTACCAGTGTCTTCTGATTGCGGATCAGCATTGTCGAACCCGGAAGTACTTCCTGTGCCTTGCCAGTGGGATTCCTTGTGTGTCTCATGTCTGGGTCCATGATAGTTGCCATGCCAACCAGCTCCAGAACTATCGTAATTATCTGTTGCCGGCTGGGTACAGCCTTGAGGAGCAAAGAATTCTGGACTGGTAAGTATTTGAAAGCCCATCCAGAATTGTATAGACAGGAAGACAGCAAGCTTTGGAGGGAAGAGAATCTAGGTGAGAGAGTAAAGCTTTCTAGACATTGGAATGTCGGTAGGATAAATTTAAGTGGGTTTGAAATGACTTCAGGAGTTTAGTTTATTTCCATAGGTTACATTGGCTAGAAACCTTTTGAAAATGTGTGAAGATTTGTATATAGGGTCAATATTCTCAACCTGTAAAGTTAGAGAACTAAGTTTTAAGCAAACATTAAAAATATATAGGCTCAGGAGCGTGATTTAGATTATTCTCAGCCCCAGAACAAACATGGAAATCAGAAAGCCAGGATTGCAGGGAATACAGGTCATTCACTGCAAGAAGGAAGAGAAGGGGGACCCTAATACAGGGCTTAGCTTTTTGAGACGAAGTCTTGCTCTGTCACCTAGGCTGGGGTACAGTGGCACAATGATGACTTACTGCAGGCTCAACCTCCCAGGCTGAAGCGATCCTCCTACCTCAGCCTCCCAAGCTGCTGGGACTACAGGCACTCGCCACCATACCCAGCTAATCTGTTATTTTTTGTAGAGATGGGGTCTCGCCATATTGCCCAGGCTGCTGTCGAACTCCCGGGCCCAAGAGATCCAACCACCACAGCTTCCCAAAGTGCTGGGATTACAGGCTTGAAACACTATGCCTGATGGGGCACTTAGTTTTGAAAACATTCAGATGTACATGAGTCCCTTTGCAGAAAGGCAGTTTGTTGGATATTACTTGTCATGCTAAGGTCCTTTCCATTACATAGGGCTATCTCTCTGCCTCCTTCCTAGGCAACCCCGTGAAAATCCTTTCCAGAATCTGAAGGTACTCTTGGTATCAGACCAACAGCAGAACTTCCTGGAGCTCTGGTCTGAGATCCTCATGACTGGAGGGGCAGCCTCTGTGAAGCAGCACCATTCAAGTGCCCATAACAAAGGTACCTGAGTGTGTGTGTGTGTGTATCTTTGTTCGAGAGATCTCCTTAGACCTCTAGGTGTCAGGCCTTGTGGTCCAAGGCTCAGGCCTAATAGGTTGACCGTATCCATGTTTCTTAGAGAAGAAAAGTACCACCTTCAAGGGGTGAGTCAACATAAATGAAGCACTGGGCATATATTTGTTAAATATTTCTACAAGGTCAGCACATAGTGATTATACCTCTACTTTTGGTCTTGATCAGCAGTGTGCTTGACATAATAGGGCTTTGGTTTGTGCAGAGTGGGATGTATTGGTTAGAATCAAATCTCTCTTTGTAATGGAGGGCTAAATTGAGTGTACTTTCCTTCTTCACTTTCCCTTGCCCCTTGCAGATATTGCTTTAGGGGTATTTGATGTGGTGGTGACGGACCCCTCTTGCCCAGCCTCGGTGCTGAAGTGTGCTGAAGCATTGCAGCTGCCTGTCGTGTCACAAGAATGGGTGATCCAGTGCCTCATTGTTGGGGAGAGAACTGGATTCAAGCAGCATCCAAAATATAAACACGATTATGTTTCTCACTAAAGATACTTGGTCTTACTGGTTTTATTCCCTGCTATCGTGGAGATTGTGTTTTAACCAGGTTTTAAATGTGTCTTGTGTGTAACTGGATTCCTTGCATGGATCTTGTATATAGTTTTATTTGCTGAACTTCTTTTATGATAAAATAAATGTTGAATCTCTTTGGTTGTAGTAACTGGGATTTCTTCATCTGTTTCTTTGAGCTTAATCTCAGAACAAATGACAAGACATAGTACTTTCTCGAGGTTTTCAATAGGCTTATTCACTTTAGGAGGACAGCTAGCCAAGGAAATCGCAAAGTTAAGAGTGTACTTTATTCTGTGGCATCATTCCCAAAAGGTTATTCCAGGGTGTCTAAAATGCTATGCTTGCAAAAACTCAGTTTAAAGTAGGTGAAGGCCCAGATTAACAGTTGTGCCAAAAGTTGAGCAGAATTGGGCACAGCTCTGTTTCTTGACAGTTGAAGAAAGACCTCATGCTCTCTCTCTCTCTAGAGCTGAGATCACTAACAGCTGACCTGTGGGTATTCCCCCACTTAAGAGCTAAAGGGAGAACGAAAGGACCAACTGCCATGAAGGGACAGTGACCATAAGCTTGATGGAATGACCTTCCGGAAGATAAACATGAGAAGCACAAGTGAGAACACTTGGAAATGTTACAAGTTCTAGTCAATATTATTATTATTGTCACAATGGCTGGAAGCTGTTCCTTCCCTTCCTCTGGCATCACTGATCCCTGTTCATGGCTTCTCATTCTCTAAAGCAGGGATCAACAAGTTTTTTTCTGTAAAGGGCCAAAGAGTAAATATTTCAGGCTTTGTGGGCCATTTGATCCATCACAACTACTCACCTTTGCTGTGAGGGCATGAAAGCAACCACAGACAGTGGGTAAACAAATGGGCATGGCTGTGTTCCAGTGAAACTGTATTTACAAAAACAGGCAGCAGGCCATAGTTTGCCAACTCCTGCTCTAGAGATAGCAGTGGAAAGGGTGATCTTTAGTTGATAATAGAAGGGAATAAGGTTGTCAGAACTTCCCTGTGTGTGTAGATGTGGTGATGAAGACCAGATTCAGTGACTATAAACTGATGCCAGAACACTGCATTCTTTTTCAATTTGGAGGGCGTTATTCAATGAATATTTATTTTTACTCACACTGACATGAATATTGATTACCAGTGATGGCTGGGCCATATTAAGATAACTTCAACCCCTATGGCTTAAGATGGGTAATTGGGCCTGCAGTCTTCACTATTTAAAAATCTAACAACTTGATCTCAATTTTTTCTTAAAGACCTTTTTCCTGGAGAATACGTTTTTTTTTTTTTTTTTTTTTTTTTTAGACGGAATTTCGCTCTTGTTGCCCAGGTTGGAGTGCAACTGCACAATCTCAGCTCACTGCAACCTCTACCTCCCAGGTTCAAGTGATTCTCCTGTCTCAGCCTCCTGAGTAGCTGAGATTATAGGCACATGCTGCCACACCTGGCTAATTTTTGTATTTTTAGTAGGGTCGGGGTTTCAGCATATTGGTCAGGCTGGTCTTGAACTCCTGACTTCAGGTGATCCACCCACCTTGGCCTCCCAAAGTGCTGGGATTACAGGCGTGAGCCACCGTGCCTGGCCTGAGAAATACTTTAAATATATTTTCATTAGCTAGAATTGCCCAATCTGTGTAGGTATAAACTACTTGGTATAGGGAGAGAGAAAGCCTATCCTACCTGTTGCTTTCTTACTTGATGGTAACATCCAGCAGTTAGCCTATTTATAAACATAATTACTTTTTCACATATGAACCATAAAATACTTAACTTTCTGCTCTATATTGTTTGTTTACTGCTGTATCTCCCACAGCTTGAACAGTACCAAGGCATGTACAGTAGGTGCTCAATAAATGACTATTGAATAAACAAACATATCCAACAAATGTTCTCAATGTAAAGGATCAGAGATGCCACATGTTCTCCTTGATGGGACAGGCCTTTCCACATGGGAATGATGGGAAGGATTTGTACTCCTGGATGTTCAGTAACTGCTTCCAGGAGAAAAGGTAGAGTCCTATCACTAGGCCACAGATACTTATTTGTGTTTGGCTAGAATGGGATGTTTGTTTTGAATCTTCTGTTACAAACTTGGGAACATGGCTGTTATTTCAGTTTATGAGCCAAAACTTTTCACATCCCGAAACTACAAAAGAGAAAAAGAGCCTTATTAAGTATCATGCTTTCCCAAGACTGCCTTCAAAGAAATATGAATCAGGACAACCTGTGGTCTAAATAATGTCATCTTAAAACAAGAGTTTCTTTTGACTCTTCTGCTAAAATAGCTTAGAAAAAAATCTACTTGCAGACATTTTAGAGAGAGAAAGGACAGTAAAGTGATTTTCTGAATGGGAATGACAGACCTCTGGGAAGCCAGCTACCACTGAATCTCACTTGAAGTTTAGAGTTAGAAGGGGTGGTCCCCTCCTTTCACCGATGTGGAAGCTAGGGACCAGCAAGGCGGGGTGCCCGCGGCTGCACAGCTAGTTCATATCAGAATTGGGAATGGAAGGCACACTGCCTCCCAGCATAGCAATACATAACCTAGCAAAGGACTTAACACCTGTCTCACTGTCAGGTTTTTTAGTATTTTATGATGATGATGACTTCTACTAGAAAATAATCTTCATTAAAATTATTAAAGATGGTCACACCTCTATCTCTAAGCCTTGTTTATATAAAATGAGGGTATTTGGACTATATGATGGCTAAAGTCTTCTTCCGGCGCTAGAATTCTGCAACTCATTAAAAAGTCACCCAAAAAAGTCTACTGAGTTACCCAAGGGTTGCTCCTACCTGCCCAGAGTTCCACCAGCCTGGGTATAGTATTTGTTATAATCTAGTCGTAGCAGTAGTTGAGCCAAATCTGAGTTGATCTGATGATTCCGAACACTGGAGAGAATCTTGAATAGGAGTGAAGACTGGCGGCTAAAGCCCTGCAGAGAGAAGGACTCAGCTGTCATTCCACTTCAGCTCACCAACTCTCCATATGGAGGATGGGGGCGGAGGGAGGAGTTTCTTGGAAAAGCCTTGCTCAAAATTCTACAGAACCACCTGGCCTTCCCACATTCCTATTTCTCTTAGTTCTTAAAATGACTTGTACCAAATCCATACATGCATGACTTCCTATGAAAGTACTCTTTCATCAGTAGGAATTTAGTAGCTGGTTTCCAGTTAATGTATTTTGTCAAGTACTGGGGTTGGGGAGAACCCGTTTTGATTACAAGCAGATAATTATCTCAGTGAGATAGGGGTTAGTTCAAGGAAGTAAGGAGGGGTAGGATGTGAGGAAGTTAGAACAAAGCCAATGCTTATTTGATGGGCCGAATAAACTATTCAGGACTAAACTATTTGTGAGCACTGTGAGGTGGCACAGTAATTACCTGCTTCAAAATCAACTGATACCAACATTTTTATCTTTATATCTTACTTCTGTACGTGTGTGTATTGAGGAAATGCTTTACTGACTCAGAGGAAAGATCGTGAATTCTCCATTGACAAAACCACCTCTGTCCTTTCGCAAGGCTGCATACTTCCAGGCAGACGCACCTTCACGAGAATGCTCAGCTGGGCGGCTCCACGCTCATCCAGTGGGCCTAGGTTCTGACTGACCAGCGAACAAAAACTGTGACAGAGATCTAGGATTTCATTCAGGCAGTGAAACACCTACCCAGGAAACAGAGTTGGCATTAGGAAAAGAAGGAAGGTACGTCCATGAAATTAAAGATTTGGGAGAACAGTCTAATTAATAGCTGACCTCCCAAATCTAAGAGGATAGACACTGTCACTTGCAAGGCCTGCCAGCCCCTCAGACATACAATATGTGTAAAACAAACGCATCCTTTCCTGCGTAAGCGAGTATTACTCTCTTAGCCTTGCACCAAACCTCCACTCTAGCCACACTTAACTCTTCATTTCTTAGACCCGCAAAGTGTGTCCCTGCCTCTGAGCTGTGAGTGTTGTTCCCTTTGCCTGGGATGCTCTTCTTTCTAATACCAGTTCAAGTCCCACTCTCTCAGTGAAGCACTCCCTTCCCCACTGTAGCCTTTAGTGAACCCCGTTTCTTGCTGCTTTATTATCTGTACTGTTGTCCACTTGGCAATTGTTCAGGCCTCTGTGTTGTTAATGATTTCTGTATGTATATATATATGTCTTGTTTTTCCAACTAGATTGTGAGCTCCTTAAGGGCAGAGCCATGAATTATACCTCTTTGTATCCCCAGTGCCTTGCATACAGTAAGCACTCAATAAATATTTAATGATGACGACCTGCTCTGATACTCGGCTTTTCCCTATGGATACATCTATGCCACATAAGGACAGCATCGACCCATCACAGTAGTTCTTGGTTGTTTTCAACCAGCCCTCTAAAGTGGCATCTATTAATATATATCTTACTCTTCCTGATACAGCAGAAATAGCCCTAAACACCAGAACATTTTTAAAAAGTCTGTAACAGCTGTGCTGTAGCACACTGAGGAATAACAAACAGCTCATGTCAGAGAGGAGGCATGACCGTTCCATTAGAAACTACCAGAGATCATTTCAATCTTCCTGTTCTTTATCCTGGAATTGGAACTAGCTTGTGAGCTTTAAAAAAAATTGGTAGCTGGGTTCCACTGTTTTAGGGATTCTAATTTAAGTGCTCTGTCATCTGGATTTTTTTTAAAGGGTCCCGATGATTCCAATGTGCAGCCAAAGTTGAGAATGACTGCCACGAAGGAGACATATATGTATTTACAGAAACACACACATCGAGAGAGAAACACTACTTCTAGTTGTCTATGAAAACTTTCAAATGACTGATCCATCCTGGTCCAAAAGATTTCTTTTTTTTTTTTTTTTGAGACGGAGTCTCGCTCTGTCACCCAGGCTGGAGTGCTGTGGCCGATCTCAGCTCACTGCAAGCTCTGCCTCCCGGGTTTACACCATTCTCCTGCCTCAGCCTCCCGAGTAGCTGGGACTACAGGCGCCCGCCACCGCGCCCGTCTAGTTTTTTTTTTTTGTATTTTTTAGTAGAGATGGGGTTTCACCGTGTTAGCCAGGATGGTCTCTATCTCCTGACCTCGTGATCCGCCCGTCTTGGCCTCCCAAAGTGCTGGGATTACAGGCTTGAGCCACCGCACCCGGCCCAAAAGATTTCTAAGAAGGTGAACTCTATATGCTTTTCATTGATTTTTCTGTATTGTCAGCAAGGATTTTGAGTTTCTTTAACTCCTGAGGGTTTAAGCACATAATTCTTTCATCTGTAGCTGCTCACCACACCCCATATTTCAGAAATTCAAAGACATCTTAGGTCCTGTTTTAACATGCCTTTTTAGTTTTGCTTTACACATTCTTTCCCCCCCCCCCCGCCCACCCCCAAAGACAGAATCTTGCTCTGTTGCCCAGGCTGGAGTACAGTGGAACGATCTCAGCTCACTGTAACCTCCGCCTCCCAGGTCCAAGCAATTCTCCTGCCTCAGCCTCCCAAATAGCTGGGATTACAGGTGACTGCCACCACACCCGGCTATTTTTTTCTTTTTGTATTTTTAGTAGAGACAAGGTTTCACCATGATGGCTAGGCTGGTCTTGAACTCCTGACCTTGTGATCCGCCCACCTCAGCCTCCCAAAGTGCTGGGATTACAGGCATAAGCCACCATGCCCGGCCGCTTTATACATTCTTAAAAAATGTTTTAAAATGGACTTGAATAATTGCTTAATGATGGTTTCACATCCTGTCAACTCAAAGTGCCTAAGGGAATGGTCAGTGCTAGAAGCAGTCCGAGGAAACCGATGCGCCTTACTTACAGGTTTCAATAGGATAAAGGATTGAGCCAGCAAATTGCTCAGGAAGTGGTCGTGAGCCAATCGGATGCTTTCAAAGTCTCGGGTAGAATTGATTTGATGAAGCAGCTGGGAGAACTGAGACTCCAACACGTCTACCTGACAGACATCACACAAACATTTTTGATGAAGCAGCTGGGAGAACTGAGACTCCAACACATCTACCTGACAGACATCACACAAACATTTTTGATGAAGCAGCTGGGAGAACTGAGACTCCAACACATCTACCTGACAGACATCACACACACATTTTAGCACCTTTAATATTCTAAGCACTCAAAGACATTAAGATGCCTGACAGATTGAAATGAAAATGCTTTGCCCCCACTCATCTTCCTTCTAACTAAGTCACATTAAGGCTGACCAAAGACACCTTTATATTGCCCAACCTTGTAGGAAGTTATTTGCATAATTCTGAAACCCCTCCCTCCAATGTCCTGGCTGACCACTCTCCCCTGCCCCGTCCTTTTCTCTTTTTCTTTTCCTTTTTTTTTTTGAGTTGGAGACTTGCTCTGTCGCCCAGGCTGGAGTGCAATGGTGTGATCTCGGCTCACTGCAACCTCACCTCCCAGGTTCAAGCAGTTCTTCTGCCTCAGCCTCCCAGGTAGCTGGGACTACAGGCATGCGCCACCACGCTCGGCTCATTTTTTTGTATTTTTAGTAAAGATGGCGTTTCACCATGCTTGCCAGGCTGGTCTCGAACTCCTGACCTCAAGTGATCTGCCCGCCTCAGCCTCCCAAAGTGCTGAGATTACAGATGTGAGCCACCACACCTGGCTGAAGCCAGGAGTTTGACACCAGCCTGGGCAACAAAGTGAGACACCACCTCTACAAAAAATTTTAAAAACCAGCTGGGTGCGGTGGCATGTACCTGTAGTCACAGCTACTTGAGAGGCTGAGGCAGGGGGATCACTTGAGTCCAGGAGCTTGAGGCTTCAGTGAGCTATGACTGTACCACTGCACTCCAGCCTGGGAAACAGAGAAAGACCCTGTCTCTAAAAAATAATAAAATAAAATAAAATGCTTTTTTATTTTAAGAAACATGCTTAATGATATAACTCCTGAATTTTCTCAAACCCCACCATTTTATCAAGTACAAACTTATAATCCCTATTCAATACTCCCTGCCAACCTGCTAGACGTTTTTCGATACCCCTTCCTTCTACTCATCTCTCAGCACAGACCTGGAGATAGTACTGAAGATTATCCACCAAAAATGCCATGTGATTTCTTAGGCGCCACTTGATTGCATCAGTCTGGTTAGACTTGAGGTGCTTGCGCTGCATTTGTAGGGCCCAGCAGTGCTGCAGCTCAGCTTGCACCCGGCGTACGCTCAGTAAGTACTTGAAAACAACATTGTACCTAGGACAGAAACAACAGGATATTCAAGATAAAAATTTCACCCCGTGACAGACTCTAGGACTTTGTGCCACCCACTCCTCTCACAAAAAGGCAATAATAAGGAAAGAATGGCTAGAGATGTAGACAAATAAATCATAATTTATTTATACAATGGAATATTATATAGCAGTCAAATGAATGAACTCCAGCTACACAACAAGATGAGACCCCATCTCTGCATTTTTTAGATAACTTGGGAAATTTCAATGTGGACTGGATATTAGATTATAAGGGACTACTGTTAATTTTATTGGCTGTGGTAATGGCATTGTAGTTCTGTTGAAATACGCCTTTTTGAAAGGTTGACTCATGTTGCTTCTCATATTCAAAAATACGATTTTTGAATGAAAAAGGTAAATCACAAAAGATTACAGATAGCCTTTTTTATAATTCTTAAAGCAGGCCAGGTGTGTTGGCTCATGCCTGTAATCCTGGCACTTTGGGAGGCCAAGGCAGGAGAATTGCTTAAGCCCAGGAGTTCAAGACCAGCCTGAGCAACATAGTGAGACGCCATCTCTACTAACAATTTAAAACATTAGCCAGGTGTGGTGGTGCCCACCTACAGTCCCAGCTACTCGAGAGGCTGAGGCAGGAAGATCGCTCAAACCCAGGAGTCAAGGCTGCAGTGTGCTGCCTGGGCAACAGAGCAAGACTGTGTCTCAAAAAAAATAGTGTATTATGAATCAAGGATTATGATGAATCTGATTCTCTGTCCCTGAGCCCAAAGAAAGTAAAACAGCTTCCCTCTAAGATAGACTCCTGCGCCCCTGTAAGTTCAGGAGCTAACTGCTTAATGCTGAGACTCCATACTGAAAAGACACATGGGAAGAACAGCTGATTCTTGGTACAACAGGATTTATTTACCTGTTTGTAGGCAGTCTTGCAGAAGACAGTCCCATTCTGTTTGGTTTTTAAAATTATCTATTTCTAAAGGAACAAACATAATGAAATAATAGACCTTGTCTGGATACTGATTTGAACAAACCCAAACATAAAGACAATTTTTAGATAACTGGAGAAATTTCAATGTAGACTGGATACTAGATTATAAGGGATTACTGTTAATTTTACTGGATGTGATAATGGCATTGTACTTCTGTTGAAATATGCCTTTATCAATTGTTTATTGGCAGAATGAAATGACTGTGATTTGCTTTATACAGCTCTAGCAAAAAAGTGGGGGAGGGACAGATAAAAGTAGTATAATGTTGATGGTTACTGAAGGTGAATAATGAGGACACACGATTTTGTTATGGTCTATACTTTTGTTTATATTTAGAAATTTTTATAATGAAAATGAAAAAATACTTCTAAACTTGATTTCTTCAAGGGTGTTGAGAGCATATCAAGTTAGGAGGTAAGTGGACTGTGGGCCCATAGGATTCTGGGAGCTAAGGATCTTTGGAAGTTCTTTGCACAGGGTCCATGCCACTTGCTTAGCTGGGTCGTGGGCTCTGAATTTGCCACAGAATCTTCTCCCTGAACCAGCCTCATCTTTTCTAGTTTATGCCCAGTCTATTCTACCCTAAGCTTCTCTACCTGAAACAAGTAGAGAGGGCTAGGAAGAAGAATAGGAAGGATTAAGAGTGGTGGCCAGAAGAAGAGATGGCCTTTTTGTTTCCCTTTTCTTCATTCCTCTGGCTTCACAGAGTATGACAGCTTCAATCCTCCATCCAGGCCGGGGACCAGTTCTCTGACCAGTAGTTGGGTTTGGGAAGTTCCTAGATACGGTGTGAGGACAGATTTCAAAAGTCACCACCAGCCACATTTGCTTCTTATCTCTTTTCTGTAGATAAGAGGTCCCCAAACCGGAGGGTTTGGGGACATTAGGTCCTGACCAAGGCAAGCAACAGCACTTGGCAGGCTCTCATGATAAAGAGCGAGGCTGACCTGACAGCAGGAGACTCCAGCTTGGTCAGCTCCTTTGCTCCACCCCCAAGCTTGGCTGCCCCTGTCGGCTCTCCCTTACGGAGGCAGTCTTCTCCCCAGGGGCTAACATCCACAGCAAACATGCAGGCTGGGGCACTTTCCCAAGTCCATCAAAAAATATTACAAAAGTGAGGGTGTGATGGAATTATCAAGGGCCATTATCTCGACACGGTGCCTGAGACCTTCTTTTCCAGAGCTCACAAACTGGTAGCCTACAAACTGCTTCTTCTTTGGCAATTTGAAAAAACGATGGTTTGAAGTAGATATGCTCTCCCACTGATTCCAACACCCACCACTCCGTGTCTCGTATCTGCAGCTCCACTTATTAATGTGATCAGTCTAGCCCCTGGAGGGCTTTACAACTTTTGATTTACATATTGTTAAAAACTACTTGGGTGGCTATCTTGCTCCCATTAATTCTTGTTTTTTTTTACGAGATGGGGTCTCACTACGCTGCCTAGGATGGATTTGAAACCCTGGGTTTAAGGGATCCTCCTGCCTCAGGCTCTGGGGTAGCTGGGATTACAGGCATGTGCCACCACACCTTGTAATTCTGTCCTGCTAGTTTCTTCCCTTACAAGTAAGGTGGGTCATTATTTACCTGTGAGAAACTCAGAAACACTCACTTTTCCAGGACAGCTGGGGTGAAGAGAATGTGTAGCGGCCACTGCACTTTGTAGGAAAGACCTAGGGCTGCCCAGCCAGATGCAGGGGCCTCCCGGGGAGAAGTTTCCCGAGAAGGCCCTTCTCTTGCCTGAGGAGCGTCTGCTGTGATAAAGAAAAGAAGAAAAGAAAAGATAACAACTTGGTTAATCTAGAACCAGAGATTCAACAAGTGAATAACATTAATGAAACTAGAGCTCGCAGGAGTTCAAGACCAGCATGGGCAATACAGTGAAACCCTGTCCCTACTAAAAATACAAAAATTAGCTGGGGGTGGTGGCTGTAGTCCCAGCTACTCAGGGGGCTGAGGCATGAGAATTATTTGAACCTGGAAGGCGGAGGTTGTAGTGAGCCAAGATTGTGCCACAGAACTCCAGCCTGGGCAACAGAACGAGACTCCGTCTCCAAAAGAAAAGAAACAGAGCTCATTGGAGCCTGCGATGTCAGAAGCTTACAGGGGACACAAAGAAGAGGGCAAGGACACTTTTACGTGAGGTTCTTTTGGGAGGTCTTCTAGAGATTCCTTCCTCAGCCTTAAAATCTGGGGGCTGGAAATAAATAAACAGGGACCATTGCAGCAGCATGACAAAAAAAAAACCCAACCCCCCAAAAACATGGCCTGGGCATCGCACTTAGCCTCTACGGACTTCTGGACTTCCCTTTTCTTCTCTATGGAACTACAGTCCTGTATTAGCTGACTTCTAAGATCCAAAATTATATGGTTTCTATGGTGGTGCATGGAAGCAGAGATGGGAAAATGGATGATGACCAGTAGGAACTCTAAGGTGACAGGGAGGAATGGCAAACCTTTGTGCTCCTTTCCGTGATACTCAATTGTCAAGTGCAACAGAGGGAGAAGGTTGTCATCATCTAGCAAAACCTTGTGTGCTGACTGTTGAAAGGCCACATTCACATCTGCAAGAAAGAACACGGGGGCTGACAAGGATGCTTGGCTCCATAACAAACCCAGACTCCTCCAGCTTTCCACTTCTCCCCCAACATGCCCCGTGCTAACAGCAGGGCACAGTGGACATCTGTTGCATTTGTCTAACATCCATCCATTCTTCTCTTCTTGCTGACAAACTGCCTCCTGATTTTCCTTGGAGAATCATCCCTATTCAGTACAGTTCACGTATTTCCGGTGGATTAGTGCTAGACAACACCCGATTCTAGGGGTAGCTGGGTGATGTAGGCATGATCAAATGGAACGTAATACTCTACTCTGTTATGCTATATTGTTTAGGGATATTAACATGACCAAGCCAGGCCAATCCAGAGGCTCTATTCAGACTCTAAAAGAGTCCAGCTCTTTTTTCAAGATAAACAGGGGCTTAGTAGGATGTAAACTTGGCTAGAGACTATCTGCTACCATACACAGCAGGCCTGTCTGAGAAGAAAGAGGCGAATGATGGAAAGAGACCAAGTCCTAAAGGTGCCACACGCATCCTGGATCAAACTTTGCCGAAAACCATCATACGTCTGAGCTTTTCAGTTATGAGAATCAATACGTTATTTCTTTCCTTTTGCTTTGCTTAAGTGAGTTTGAATTGGATTTTCTGATATCTGCAACCACAAGTACTTATATTTGTACTATATAAGTACAGTGGACATCTATGGTTTTACTGAGTTAGAAAAATGATCAGCCTGTGTGTATGTATTTTCTCACATTTCTTTTTTTGGATCCTTACTCAACTCTATTCATGCAGTATGAATAGAAATGGTCATCAGTTGGTCAAGGGGTGGACACTTCACTGAACTAGGCATAGCCTAATGTCTGACCTCTTTGATACATGTGATGTGGGCTGGGCCAATCAAAACCTAGAGAATTCCCCAGAATTCTCTAACTTGCAACAAGAGGGACGAGGCTCAGTTCCTTCAGTAGAGGACACTGTGAGGCATATTCCTGGGAGCTGCTCGTGATCATGTTTCCAGAAGGTCATCAAAGAGCTCACAAGAGACACAGACAAGATATGGTGAATGAGCGAATGAGCGAGAGAGAGACAGAGAATGAATCCAAGTTGTCCCACTGGGGTTTTAGATACAATAACAAATCCATTTCCCTTTCCCAACTAGGCTAGTTTGGGTGAGTTTCCGTCATTCACACCGAAAGAATTCTACTGTAACACTACAAGCAGCACTAAGTCCCAATATGACCCATAAAGGATATATGGCTATAATCCAATGAGAAAAAACACCTGGTGTGAAGGCCTGCACCAACGCTTCCAGGAAGGGTCACAGGCCAAGACACTGTTCCCAGTGACCCCAGCATGAAGCCTACCTACAAGGGCCTTCCATCTCTGGAAGCCACTGCTCTGTAACTGACCAGGCTGCTCTTATGTGGAGGAGGCCTTAAAAGGGTCAGCAACAGCCAAGAAATACCCTACAATGTCAATCAGTTGATCATTCTCAGGTCACAGACAATTACCATGCTCAGTTACTGCAGTGGGCGGTGTTTTTAACATGTGTTGAGCTGTGTCAATGAAGGCCTGAAACAGTTCTCCACGTCCCAGAAGGTAAAAGTCTTTAATGATCTGAGGAAAGAATTTCAATTTACAATTCAGTAAAGCAAGGCAGGAGCTCTTCACTGTCCTGAGGAATTACACGTATACAGTAATTTCTAATTTCATCAATTTGAGCCCAAGCTACAAAAGATACAGGCATTTGGCATTTCAGAGAGGCATTCTTAGTTCTGCATAGCAGGATGACTGGTGTGTATTTGGCATTATTTATTCAACAGCAACATAATTATATATATATGCGCCAGAAAAAAGTATACTCCCAAATCTTTGTATTATAGTAGATTTGTGGCATTAGGTATAGTTTGCTCACTTGGATAAGAACAAGTGAGTCGACTCTGGAAGTCTGGGTATAGGCAACCAGTGCTCTCAGGAAACGTCAGAGAATGCAAGTCACTGCCTACCAGCATCACCGTAAGAATCACAAGAGTTAAGCCATTACCTTCAGCTGACCCAGTAAATCGGATTCTTCTACCATCAACTTCCAGAGATGCTGTGAAAACCACCAACAAAACAGGGACAAATTTCATTACAGTGAGAAGTCCTGCAAAGAATGGTTCCACACCAATCCAGCAATGTATTAAAAGAAGACTATACCTTGCCCCACACAGAAAAATTCACTCAAAAGGATCAATGTATTATTCCGTTCTCCCACTGCTATAAAGAATACCTTAGACTGGGTCATTATAAAGAAAAGAGGTTTAGTTGCTCACAGTTCTGCAGGCTGTACAGGAAACATAGTGGCTTCTGCTTGGCTTCTAGGGAGGCCTCAGGAAACTTACTGTCATGGCAGAAGGCAAAGGCATCGCACATGGCAGGAGTACGAGCAAGAGAGAGCAAGGGGGAGGTGCTGCACACATTTAAACAACCAGATCTCACGAGAACTTACTATCGTGAGGACAGTACCAAGGGGAATGGTGCTAAACCATTCATGAGAAACTGCCCCATGATCCAATCATCTCCCATCATGCCCCACCTCGCCCTACCTCCAACACTGGGGATTACAACTCAAGAAATTTTGGTGGGGACACAGATCCAAGCATATCAATCATAGACCTGGGTATAAAACTGAAAACTATAAAACTTCTGGAAGAAAACAGAAGAGAAAATCTTTACATCCTTGAGTTAGGCAGAGTTCTTAGACATAACACCAAAAACATGATCCATAAAAGAAAAAAAAAAAAAGGTAAACTGGATTTCATCAAAATTAACAACTTCTGGGGCAAGTCATAAACTGTGAGAAAATAGGCCAGGCACGGTGGCTCATGCCTGTAATCCCAGCACTTAGGGAGGCCGAGGCGGGCGGATCACAAGGTTAGGAGTCTGAGACCATCCTGGCTAACACAGTGAAACCCCATCTCTACTAAAAGTACAAAAATTAGCCAGGCATGGTGGCAGGCACCTGTAGTCCCAGCTACTTGGGAAGCAGAAGCAGAAGAATCACTTGAACGTGGGAGGCAGAGCTTGCAGTGAGCTGAGACCATGCCACTGCACTCCAGCCTGGGCAACAGGGTAAGACTCCATCTCAAAAAAAAAAAATAGTGAGAAAATATTTGTAAGTCACATACCTCTTAAAGAACTTAAATTCAGAATACATGAAGGACTCTCAAAATTCAACAACAAAGAAAACAAAAATCCAATACAAAATGGGCAAAGAAGCACATGAAAAAATGTTCAACCTCACTAGTCATTACAGGCATGCAAATGAAAAAGACAATGGGATATCCCAGTACTTTGGGAGGCCAAGGCGGGCGGATTACGAGGTCAGGAGATCGAGACCAGCCTGGCTAACATGGTGAAACCCCATCTCTACTAAAAACACAAAAAATTGGCTGGATGTGGTGGCGGGCGTCTGTAGTCCCAGCTGCTCGGGAGGCTGAGGCAGAAGAATTGCCTGAACCCGGGAGGCAGAGGTTGCAGTGAGACGAGATCGCACCACTGCACTCCAGCCTGGGCAACAGAGTGAGATTTTGTCTCAAAACAAAAAAAGAGTATTTTATATATATATATATCATAGGTGATACAGAGGACATATGTATAATAAAAGGAAAAGCACATTTATTATAAATATGCGCATGCTTCACAGGTATCCTCAAAATGTACAATTAGAACATACATAGAAGTCTACACTTGACACAGAATATACATTCTCCAGGCACATGCAGGACAGCTAAAAACAAAAACCAGACCCTGTATTAGTCCATAAAGAAACCTGCAATAGATTCCAAAGAAACAATATCATACAGACCATGTTCTCAAACTATAATGCAATAAAATTAAAACAATAAATTGCTTGGTTAAAAAATCATAAACAAAATTAATTAGAATTATATAGAATATAATGAAAACACTACATGCCAAAAACTTGTGAGACACAGTCAAAACAATATATAAAGTTTTATATATATTTCTCAGAAAACACAGGTCAAAAATAAAGGAGTCAAGCTTTCAACCTGGGAAAGAGTAACTAAAAAAAAAACATGAAGGAAGAAAATAATAAAGAAAAAGGCAGATATCAATGAAACAGAGAATTCAAACAAAATATACATATATATGTGTGTGTGTATGTATCTCTTATTTTATTTTATTTTTATTTTATTTTGAGATGGAGTCTCACTCTGCTGCCCAGGCTGGAATGCAGTGGCACCATCTCAGCTCGCTGCAAGCTCTGCCTCCCAGGTTCAAGCAATTCTCCTGCTTCAGCCTCCCGAGTAGCTGGGACTATAGGCGTGCACCACCACACCTGGCTAATTTTTGTAGTTTATTTTAGTAGGGACAGGGTTTTGCCACATTGGCCAGGCTGGTGTCAAACTCCTGACCTCAAGTGATCCGCCTGCTTCGGCCTCCCAAAGTGCTGGAATTACAGGCGTTAGCCACTGCACCTGACCCCAAAATATATATTTAAAAAATAAAATTAAAAAAAGAAAAAGCCTTGTGGGCACAGTGGCACATGCCTATAGGCCCAGTTCCTCGGGGGGCTGAGGCAGAAGTTTCACTTGAGTCTAGGAATTCTGGGCGTAGTGTGCTACACCAATTAGGTGTCCACAATAAACTCGGCATTAATACAGTGACCACCTGGGAGTGGGGGACCACCAGGTTGCCTAAGGATGGGTGAACTGGCCCAGGTCAGAAATGAAACAGGTCAAAACTGTAGTGCTGGGGCGTGGTGGCTCACACCTGTAATCCCAGCACTTTGGGAGACTGAGGTGGGATGACGGCTTGAAGCCAAGAGTTCTAGACCAGCCTGGGCAACATACTGAGACTCTGTCTCTACAAAAAGTTTAAAAGTTAGCAGGGCATGGTGATTTGCACCTGTAGTCCTAGCTACTCAGGAGGCTGAGGCAGGAGGATTGCTTTACCCTAAGAGTTCAAGATTACAGTGAGCTATGATCACAACACTGCACTCCAGCCTGGGAGACAGAACAAAAAGAAAATGAAAGGCCAGGTGCTGTGGCTCATGCATCTAATCCCTGCACTTTGGGAGACTGAGGCAGAAGGGAGGATCGCTTGAGCCCAGGAATTGGAGGCTGCAGTGAGCTAGGATTACACCACTGCACTCTAGCAGCCTGGGCAACAGAGTAAGAAGAGTAAGACTGTATCTCAAAAAAAAAAAAAAAAAAAAAAGAATTAGCCAGGCATGGTGGCATGCACCTCTAGTCCCAGCTACTTGGGAGGCTGAGATGGGAAATCCATTGAGCCTGGAGGTCGAGCTGCAGTGACTCATGATTGCACCACTGCTCTCCAGCTTGGGTGACAGAGAGAGAAGCTGTCTCTAAAAATTTTTTTTTTAATTAAAGAAAAAGCCAGGCCCAGTGGCTCATGCCTGTAATCCCAGCACTTTGAGAAGCCGAGGTGGGTGGATCACTTGAAGTCAGGAGTTCGAGACCAGCCTGGCCAACATGGTGGAACCCTATCTGTACTAAAAATACAAAAATTAGCTGGATGTTGTGGCACACGCTTGTAATCCCAGCTACTCAGGAGCTGAGATGGGAGAATCCCTTGAACCTGGGAGGTGGAGGCTGCAGTGAGCTAAGATTGCATCAATGCACTCCAGCCTGGGCCACAGTGAGACTCTGTCTCAAAAAAAAAAAAAAAAAAAAAAAGAAAAAGAAAAAAGGATAAAAACAAAAGCTTGTTCTTTGAAAAGACTAGTAAGACTAAAAAATAAAAAGAAAGTCTAAATAAATAAAACATAAATGACTACAGATTTTTAAAAATTAAATCTAGATGAAATAGGTAAATTCTTAGAAAATACCAAAATTAATACAAGAAATAACTGTTTTATGTCAATAGGTTTTAAATACACTGAACTAGTTAAGTTTTCCCTCCTAAAAATATCTAGCTTAGATTGTTTTTCAGGTAAACTCAAACTTTCAGTAAGAATTCCTGTCTTATATAAACCATTCTTAAAAAATAGAAAAAGAACAAAACCCAACTAGCCCATTTTATGAGGACTGTAGAGTCTTTATTCCAAAACCACATAAGCAAAATACAGGGAAAGAAGGGTATAGTCTTATTTCATTGGTGACACGGTGTGGCTGTGTCCCCACCCAACCCTCATCTTGAATTGTAGCTTCCATAATTCCCACGTGTCGTGGGAGGAACCCGGTGGGAGGTGATTGAATCATGGGGGTGGTCTTTCTCATGCTGTTCTTCTGAGAGGGAATAAATCACTCTTATAAAGGGGTGATTTATTTTATAATAAATTATATTTTTTATTTTTTTATAGTATTTTATAAAGGGGAGTCCTCCTACACAAGCTCTCTTGCCTGCTGCCACGTAAGACCTGACTATGCTCCTCATTCGTCTTCAGCTATGACTGTAAGGCCTCCCCATCTATGTGGAACTGTGAGTTCATTAAACCACTTTCCTTTACAAATTCCCCAGTCTTGGGTATGTCTTTATTAGCAGCACGAGAACAGACTAATACAACTAGTGATTACAGATGTAACACATCACAATCAAGTAGTGTTTATCTCAGGAAGAACCAGCATCTCCAAATCTAACCAGAAATTTATCATATAAATAGACTAAATGAGAAAAATAACCCAGAGCAAGAAACTGAACCTTAATTAATACAGAAAGAGCACTTGATAAAATTCAACATCTACTTATGATAAAAATCTCTGGACTGGGTATGGTGGCTCACAGAAGGACCACCTGAGCCGAGGAGTTCAAGACCAGCCTGGGCAACACAGCAAGACCCCATCTCAAAAAGTAATCATAAAAATAGAAGGAAGGTTCTCTCATTTGCAGATGGTATGGTCATCTGCTTAGAACAACTGATATAATCAGACTATTAGAACTAAAAAGAGTTCAATGAGTTGCAAGGTGTAAGATTAACCTACAAAAAGTAATACCACCATTTCTCTATGTAAGCAGTAAAAGCTAACAAAAGACATAATTAAAATAAAAACTATTAAGTACCTCAGCATTTTAAAAACCTTTTTGTTTAAGTACTAAAATACATACAGAAAAGTACAAGTCATAAGTTCACAGCTTGAAGATTTTTACAAATTGAACACCTGTATTACCAGTACCCAGATCAAGAAATGGAACCAACTGAGTGTTCCAGCATCCTAGAGGCCGCACTCATGCCCCTCCCACTGACTCAAAGGCAAATACAGTCCTGACATCTAGCGCCAGGTTCACTTTGCCTGTGTTTGAACTTTACAGAAATAGATTCACACAGTATACACACTTTAAAGGAAAAATTTTTTACAGGAGAGAAAGAATCCCAAAAGGGATAAATACAACACATATTTACAAAACACTCCCCCCCTTTCCTTCAGGGCACACCATTTCTTTTCATTGCTGTAGGCTGTAATTGTTGCAATAACGCCTTCCAAAGTCTATTAGCTACAATTCTAAGAAACTCCAAAGAGTCTGTGCTTCAGTTTGCTTATCATTTTTACAAATTGGAATATAATTTCTAGCCAACTTTCACAAGAAAAAAACAAATTTTCCTATTGTTTATAATTCACTCAGTACAATTTTACTTTCCTCCATTAATTATATTTTCCAAAGATTTATAATAAAAATGATAAAGCAACGGAAATATACAATTTTCAAAAATGAAAGGAACTGATACCAACCCCTCTAGACTAGAACCTGCCTTGGCCTATAGATGGGGGTGAGGCAATGTCTTAAAATTTTGAAAGGACAGGAACATGGGTCATTTAGATATTTACTTGCCCAGAAAGAATCAAATCAAACAATATTTCACAGCCATTTTATGATCGAACATTCTGTGTCTACAACACAGTTCTATCTCTGATGACCAGGAGTTTTTGAGACAGTGACTAGAAAGGGAAACCGTATTTATAATAGATGATTGTGCTTCCAACCCATGGAGATTTGATGCTCTTAGCAGTTCCAGACACTGAGCGAAGTGCACTGCTTTTTAGCTCTATTTTCAGAATCCTCTGTAGAGGTTTGTCTTTGGTGGGTGGACTGGCTGCTCAAATAGAAGTACCTGCTGGGTGTGGTGGCTCACGCCTGTAATCTCAGCACTTTAGGAGGCCAAGGCAGAAGGATCGCTTGAGCCCAAAAGTTCAAGACCAGCCTGGCCAACATGGCGAAACCTCCATCTCTATTAAAATACAAAAAAGTTTGCCAGGCATGCTGGTGCAGCCCTGAAGTCCCAGCTACTCAGGAGGCTGAGGCACATGAATTGCTTCAACCCAGGAGGCGGAGGTTGTAGTGAGCCATGATCACTCCACTGCACTCCAGCCTGGGCGACAAAGCAAGACCCTGTCTCGAAAATATAACAAAATAAAACAAAATAAAATAAAAGTACCGACCCTCTACTGACCTACGAATCAGAAGGTCTGGAAGTAAGGACTTGGTGCAAGTGCAGGTTTTAAAATTTCCTCATGTGGGCTGGGCGTGGTGGCTCACGCCTGTAATCCCAGAACTTTGGGAGGCTGAGGTGGGAGGATCACTTGAGCTCACGAGTTTCAGACCAGCATGGCCAACATGGTGAAACCCCATCTCTACTAAAAATATAAAAATTAGCAGGGCATGGTGATATGTGCCTGTAATCCCAGCTACTGGGGGTGCTGAGGCAGGAGAATTGCTTGAACTTGGGAGGCGGAGGTTGCAGTGAGCCGAGATCACACCATTGCACTCCAGCCTGGGCAACAGAACAAGACTCCATAAAAAAAATAAAAACTAAAACTTTCTCATGCGATCCTGTGCTTAGCCAGTGTTGAAAGCCATGAATATAGTTAACAACGCAGTTGACTAAATGTCTCATTTCATGTTATCACACATCCATGAGACAAATGTTAATATAAGCCACAGAACATATATGCTCCTTTGAAAACTTACTGGTCACAATTTAAGTCGGTGGCAGCAGCACAATTCAAAATGAAGAAGACTGCGCTCCAGGAGTCGGAGGCCTGGCACTGACTTCACTATGTGCCACACCAGACAAGCCAGACAAGTCAGCTTGCTGAGTGTTTGCTCCATTTATAAGAATGAGAAAATCATATTTGTTCTGCTTTCCTCATAAGATGATTGTGTATTTAAATGGAAGTACAAGTTATAAGCCATACTCAACTACAAGAAAGACACTAAATTTAGTTAGAATTAGTTGATTCCTAGGAGTTACTGCAAACGATAGAGACAGATCCAAAATGCTGATTTTCAAAATTTAAACCAAGACCTCCCCTCTATTCAACTAACTAACCAACTAAGAACCACCTGTCCTTTAGTTAGATAGGAAAATGGGAAGGCAGTTCTGCCTCTGTTAATGAAAACTGAGGCTTTTCTTTTTCTGCTTCTTGCCTTCAACTCTCTGCAACAGCTCTTTCCAAGCTCGGTTCTTACCACATCAAGAAAAAAACAAAAGTCAAGTAACTCAATTTCTTTCTTTCTTTTCTTTCTTTTTTTTTTTTGAGACAGAGTCTTGCTCTGTCGCCCAGGCTGGAGTGCAATGGCGTGATCTCAGCTGGCTTGAGCAACCTACGCCTCCCAGGTTCAAGCGATTCTCCTGCCTCAGCCTCCTAAATAGCTGGGATTACAGGCGCCCGCCACCACACCCGACTAATTTTTGTATTTTTAGTAGAGACGGGGTTTCACCATGTTGGCCAGGCTGGTCTTGAACTCCTGACCTCAGGTGATCCACTTGCCTTGGCCTCCCAAAGTGTTGAGACTACAGGCGTGAGCCACTGCACCTGACCAAGTAACTCAATTTCTAGGGAACTAGTCTAATTTTTTTCTAAAAAAAGAAAAACATATATATATAATATATATATATACACACATATGACGAAACACAAACCTCAGCCACAGTGCTGCGAATGCGATCCACCACCTGTTCAAAGTCCACCAAGCTGAAGAGCGGCTGCTGCTTGAGACGGTGCAGCTCTGCAGCAAAAGTGTCTTCCTGGTTTTTCAAAATGGATCCTGCAAAATAGGAAGGCACCGTCAAAGGAGGACAGAGAATATCCAGGAGAGTCAGGCTTTTCTGGGGAGGGCTAATCTCGGTGGGGCAGCAACTTCACCTGCTTCTCAGACAAATGTCATGATTCTGCTACAATCTCAGGATAGGAATATTATCGACCACTCGGTTCTGACCAGGCATGCTGGGGGGCCACACAGTGTTAAGGAAGAAGAGCGTTTGAGGGTGCGGTACATTGGACAAGGAGATTTCTACCTTTTCTAGTCAGGTTCACATTTTGATTCTCAAACATCTGGACAGATTCTCCAACAAATAGGATTTTTTCAGCAACCCTCACTGGAATGTAGGATGGCAAAATCTCCACTCGTAGGGAAAACTGCTTCAGAGATGGTGCCAGCATGTTCTCTTCCTCAATCAGGCGCTAGTCAAAGAGAGAGTACACACCAAGATGAAGTATGAAGCAAGAAAAGGAAAACACAAAAATATCTAGTAACTCTCCCAACCCATGATTTAAAGTAAAGACGCAGGGACTTCAAATCTGGTGTTGCACAGTTCTCAAACCACCCATTTTGGAGAGACGTATTTCATCTTCAGGCAGCAGAGTGGCATGGTGGAAATAAGAGTGGCTTTTTAAATACTGGGACTTGGGCCTTCACTCTGCCTTTACTACTGAGTAAAAACTTGCACAGTTGACCAGCTTCCTTACTTATACAATGAAAGGGTGGTCTTTTTTGTTTTCCAGGCCTTCTCTCTGTCTGCTCTGCTGGTGCTCCTCAGGGCACTGTCCCAGACTGTCTTTTCCTCTCAGCCTACACTTCTTATACAATCACATCGTCTTCTGTGACTGATCAGTGGAACAGACAGTTTTAATTTTTAGGTCACAGACTTCTCTGCAATCATAAAAGCTATGGACCTTCCAGACAAATGTACAGAAATATCACATTTCATGAACCTTCTGAAGCCACCCAAGGGCCCCAGATTAAAAATCTCCAAGCTCCATGCTGATGATTCCATAGGTAGATTTAGAGCAAGATGGAGTGCTCTCATGAGCCCCAGGTTCAGCCCACTGAACATTTCCCACAAGTTCCTCAAACTCAACATGCCCGCCATTAGACCCATCTTCTTCCCTGCATACCAGCACTATACACCCCTATCACGACTACTTGTCCAGCTGCTGAAGGCAGAAACCTGGGTATCATCAATGATTCTTCCCTCTTGACTCATTTCCAAGCACTCACTAGGCCTATTGATTCCACCTTCTAAACATCTCTCACACCTCTTTACTCTTTTTTCATATTCAATGTTAGTATCTTTGGTTTAGGGGACTATTATTTTCACCTAAGTCTCCCCAACACTCTCTTAACTGGTTGACCTGCCTCTAATCTTGATTTTTAAAAAATGATTCCCCATAGAGCATCCAGAGTGATTTATCATGAAGTTTAACTGTGGTACCCACTTGCTTAAAATTCAATAGCCCCCAACTGTTTTCAGGTTCAAGTACAAATTCATTTGTACTGTTTACAGGCACCTTTGTGATCTTGCCTCTGCTTAACTCAAGTTTCATCAAGTAACAACTTAAAAGTTTCAAGTACCACCTCTCCCTCACACCATCTCTTATAATATTTTACTTCAGCCTTTACTTGACCATTTCAGTTGAATTACTACTGTTTTCCTAAATGAACCATGTCCTTAATGGCCCCTGTACCTTTACACAGATCATTCCTTCTGCCTGGATATCTCTTGATCACTCTTCCCAAACTCTTTGCAATTTAGACATACCTTCCACTGAGAAGCCTTCTCTAGTCACTCCAAGACCCTATCCCATGACCATGTTCCAAAAATACCCATATTTAGTCTTTTCAGAGCACTCTGTACACTGTAATGTAACTGTTTACTTTTCTACATCTCTTCCCCTAAGCTATGAGCTCCTCAGGGACAGAGACTACTACTTTTTATTTGTATCACCTAGAACAATGCCTGGCACATAATAGGCATTCAATGAAATACTGCCACAGGATAAATGAATAAATGGATGGATGGATGGATGAGTATGGACACTGTAGAACTTTGAGGAGTCTAATCAAAACACCAAATGGCCGGGCGCGGTGGCTCACGCCTGTAATCCCAGCACTTTGGGAGTCCGAGGTGGATGGATCACCTGAGGTCAGGCGTTCGAGACCAGCCTGGCCAACATGACAGAACTCCGTCTCTACTAAAAATCTGAAAATAAAAAACATGAAAATTAGCCAGGCGTGGTGGCACACGCCTGGTCCCAGGTACTTGGCAGGCTGAGGCAGGAGAATTGCTTGTACCTGGGAGACAGCGGCTGCAGTGAGCCAAGATTGTGCCATTGCACTCCAGCCTGGGCAACAGGTGAGAATCTGTCTCAAAAAAAAAAGAAAAAAACTCCAAACTGTATTTAAAGTCTAAAACGTAGCTAGCTATTCCATTAGAGTAGCTATATTCATATAAGTAAGACTTATAATCTCTTAAATGCATATATTGGAAAAGGAGAAACAAAAAGAATCTCACAAACATATTTTCTATTTTATAGTCTCACACTAGTTAAGACAAAGCCAAATGTTTACATCCAAAGAATTGATGGAAGGTGCTCAGCTATGAGCTAAGAAGGGATCACCAGAAGATCATTTGGCTACACGCTTTTCCGACTCCTGGCAGGAGGGTGCTGGCTGCTTTTTGGGCTCTCACCAAGTCCTGGAGTTCTCTCAGTTGTTTTCCTGTCAGTCCCCCAATGCCCAGATCCTCTTCGTCCTCTTCTGGCTGAGCACTGACATTACCAGAAGATGGACCCTGTTTGATAAAGAATTCTTCATGCTGGTCCAAGAGGAGTCCGTGGAGCATCCAGGCTGAGAGTTGTTTATACATGACCCCATGACAAACGGCCAGGATTCTGGGCAGAGCGGAAAGTAAGAGGCTTAGAAGTCATGCTTTAAACTGTTACAGGATAAACAGAGGTCTGAGAGTTTGATGAGTCATAAGGGAAATAACCAATTAAGTTAAAAATAATTGTGCTATTTTAATTTAAATGTGGGTGAACTAACTCACTGAATTTCCATATTTGCAGCCTACATAATGAAATCTAAAATGTTCAGTATATGTGCTGATATTATTTTAGGGAAGACATTTTCTTCCCTTCTTTTATGTAATTTTCAAAACTGATGGATCCTAAATATGTACAACTGTTTGATAGCAATAAAAAATAAAAATAATAAAAAATTTTAAAAATGAACTTAATGGAGTCTCTTTTTGGCTACCACAGTATTAAATTTGTTTTATTTTTGTTGGAATCACATAGGGAGAGAGCATCAATGCATGAGGGCCAGGTATACATGAGAAACTATTATCTAGCAAAATTCAGAAACTAAAACAAAATGCAGAATGGTTTTTGGGGAACAGGATATTCAGATGGTCTCAAAGGATCATCCACCAGATAGCGTATTAATTAAAAGGGGAAAATGTACCTCTACAATGGAGCAGTACGTGATGAAAACACCTAAGCCAAGCGATCCAACTGCACATCAGTCATGAGATAAACTTACTTTCTGTGCCTTCTAATATGATGTAATGGGAAATAATACCACCTACATAGTATTCTTGCCAAAAAAGTTTAATCCAGATCTAATCATAGGGAAACAACAAATCCAGATTGTGGAACATTATACAGGACAGCTGGTCAGGACTCTTAAAATGTCGGTGTCATCCAAAACACCAAGAACAACGAAAGGCAAGGGGGACGGTTCCAAATTAAAAGAGAATGAAAAGACATGAATACAAAATGTAGTATGTGAACAATGATTGGATCCTGGACAGCAAAAAAAAAAAAGAAGAATAGCTATGAAGGAATTCTGGGGGACAACTAGAAAAATTTGGATATAGTATTATTGAATTAATGTTAGCTTTCTTGGGCGTGATATGGAATTGACGTTCTATAAGAAAATCCCTTTTTATTTTCTTTTTCTTTTTTTTTTTTTTTTGAGACAGGGTCTCACTCTGTCGCCCAGGCTGGAGTGCAGTAGCACAATCATGGCTCACTGCAGTTTTGACCTCCTGGACTCAAGCCATCCTCCCACCTCTGCCTCCTAAGTATCTGGGCCCACAGGGGCATGCACCATGCTTATTTTATTTTTGTATTTGTAGAGATGAAGTCTCACTATGTTGCCTGAGCTGGTCTCCTAGGCTCAAGCTATCCACCCAACTTGGCCTCTCAAAGTGCTAGGAACACAGGTGCGTGCCACCATGCCCAGCCAAGGATGCCTTTTTTCTAAAGTGATATAAGATGAAGTATTTAGGGGTTAAGTGTTGGGATATCTGTGACTACTTTCAAATGATTCTGCAAAAAAAGTTTGTGTGTTTCACATATACGTATAGAAGGAGAAAGAAAGAATTCGAATATGGGAAATGTTAACAAATGGTGAAACTGAAGGATATACTAGCGTTTGGTTGGGTTTTTTTGTTTTTTGTTTTGAGACAGGGTCTCGCTGTCATCCAGGCTGGATTACAGTGGCGAGATCTAAGCTCAACCTCCTGGGCTAAAGCAATCCTTCTGCCTCAGCTTCCCATAGCTGGGACTACGGGCAGGCACCACACCTGGCTAATTTTTTTATTTTTAGTACAGACAGGGTCTCGCTATGTTGCCCAGGCTGGTCTCGAACTCCTGGGCTCAAGTGATCCCTCTGCCTCAGCCTTCCAAAGTGCTGGGATTATAAGTGTGAGCCACCGAGCCCGGCCTACAAGTGTTTTGTTATACGTTTCTTTCAACTTTTTTGTAGGTTTAAAATTTTTCAAAATAAAAGGCTGGGAGAAAAAGAAATTACAAGAGCTTGAGCATGTTATTTGTAGTATGCTAACTGAATGGAATCTTGCTTTAAAAAGATCACACGTGAAGCTATTTACATTTATGCATTTCTGAGTATGTGGTCTGTAAAGTTTGGTCCCTGCAAACACAGAACAAACATGTGTATATAATATCATCTATGTAAGATTTTATATTCTATACACAAAAGTATAATAGAGAATAATTAAGTCCCTAAGGCATGTTCTGGAAAGTTTCCCGCTGTAATGAGGGTTTACTCATGCAGTGGTAAGAGTGGAGATTAAGAGTTGTGAGTGGCCTGGCCAGGTGCGGTGGCTCACACCTGTAATCCCAACACTTTGGGAAGCCAACATGGGAGGATCGGTTGAGCCCAGGAGTTCAAGACCAGCCTGGGCAACACAGCAAAACCTCATCTGTATAAAAAATTAAAACAAAATAAGAAAAAAGGAAAAAACAAAGACAGCTGTGAGTGGCCTCAGGGACCATCTATTATAATTTTTCAATGAATGTCACAATTTTTTTAAAATAAGGAAAATGGAGAAATGGAAAGATCAAACAGGCAGTCTTTGATCATACCCTACACATATTTTTATGCAGTTGCAATCACAAGATAAATACAATTTTGTATCACTTGTCAGTACATATTTATACAAAATATTTTGCATGTGATAGTACCTATACTTTTAGTGGCTTTATAGTCTATCAAGTGAACATATCATTATTTAAATTTTCTTCTACTGTAATTTTCTAATTTCCTGATATAGTACACAACATTGCAATGAACATGTTTGTGTATATAGTTATTTTCTTCTATTAAATAATTTTGTTAGGATAAAATTCCTAAGAGTGACATCATGGGATTATAAAGCATAAACTTTTTTTGTTGTTGTTATTATTATTATACTTTAAGTTCTAGGGTACATGTGCATAACGTGCAGGTTTGTTACATATGTATACTTGTGCCATGTTGGTGTGCTGCACAGCATAAACATTTTTAAGGACCTTCAATTTGAAAATACCAGCTACTCAAATACACATGTTTAGACATAGCAAGCAACATCTGGCACATGTAATGGAATTTCTGCAAGGATAACAAGATCTAAACATTTAAAAACACTGCCTCAAGGTCATCCGGGCAGCTAAATCCTGGTTTTGACACTCAGCACTCTATAGCCCTTTGCAATGCCTGAGCCATAATAAAGGCTACATGGGCTCTTCTGCTCATGGAGCTTTTTCCATCCTGGTCATAACCTTCCCAAGAGGGAAACCTGAAATGACCTGAAAATAAAACATGTGAGAACTCAAATAATTTGACCGCCCACCTCCACCACCGATTCCCAGTTAAGCCATGACTTACTTTTCCAGTGCACTTCGAACAGGAGGCAACCCCCCACAGCTGTGTTTGTAGACTGTTTCCAGAATTTGACAACCATGAATCTGTGGAAAATACGGCCTTGTCAAACTGGATTCCATTCTAATAGCCCATGCAAGACAAATTCTTATTCCATATTCAACCAAGAGCGCACAATCTAGGAGAGATTGGGGATAAACTTTCTCCTAAGATTTACATATAGTGGTTCTCAAAGAGGGACCACTCCTCCATCAGTGGCATCACCTGGGGGCTCATTAGACACGCAAACTCTTGGTTAGAACCCAGCACTCAGTGGTTCCACAAGCCCTCCAGGTGATTCTAATGCACAGTAAAGTGTGAGAACCACTGCACTTAAAGCAACCAGAATCACTTAGAGTTGGAACACCAAAGCCAAGGAAAGCTCTTTATTTCAAGTTAAGGTCCAATTCAGTCTACTTCTAAGGTATATACTTTTTCAAAAATCCTCTGCCTCTATGTTCTTCAGACTTTTAATTTTACCACTTTGAGGTATAATTTACCATGAAATTCACTCGTTTTAAGCATACTGATCAACAATTTTTAATAAATTTCAAACACTGGGCAACCATTACCACAATCCAGTTTATAACATTTCCGTTGCTCCAAAAAGCCCCTTTGTGCCTGTTTGCAATCAATCTCCATTCTCGCCCCCAGCCTAGAATCTTGACCGCCTGATTTTTAAAAACTCTGAAGAGCCTTGGTACACTAGTTTCTCTACCACCATCCTGGCAGGAAGGAAGATTCACCCATCTGCAATCCCCCTCTTTTCCACTCTCCTTCCCATAGCCAGCAGAAGCTGAAGGCCAACCAAGACGTGCAGCTAGGCCTGGCTTCCTTATGCTGTCCTCTTTAGCTCTACTTGCCTAGAAGGTCCCTTTTATTGTGGGAGATAGTTTAATCTAGTGGTTAAGAGCATACTCTTTGTAGCTAGACAGAGCTGGGATATAAACCCATTTACTACTAACTGTGTGACGCTGGGCACGCCCCTTAACCTACTTAGCCCTTTAGTGGATTGTGTGTGATAATGTATTTAAAGCACTTAGCACAGTGTCCAGTACACAACAAGTGACAGTAAAAGCTGGATGTTGTTATTTGATGAGGGCAATTAGCTTTGAAGGGCCAATGAGCACCCACTACTGGCTTTGCTGGCACAGCATGAATGTAGCAGAACACTTGTTTCTACACTTACACAGTTAAAAATAATGCAGCAATGTGGCAGATTAGCTGGTTTACTAGTTATATTAATGAAAATGAACACCCTAATAAGCTAAGGCACAAATAAAAATCTTAAAAAAATGAAGACTTGAACTAAAGATGTTTAATCCATTTGTCCACTTGGTCCAATTGTGGACCAATTCAATAGGACAGCAGATACTTCTAATATGAAATCTTAAAGCATTTATTCCTCAGAATTATTAACTCTGCCCAGAAAGACAGTCTCCTGACTTCTCAATATACCTGATAAAAACTTGTGATAAGAATAGGCTTATTTAATAAACATCTGGCTTTCACTCACTGATGTCAAAATTCTCAGAAAGCTGCCAGCACACTAACCATAACCTATTACATTCTTCCTAAGAATTAACTTTCTGCTTCACACCCAACAGTTCTAAACTCTTACTGCAGGTTCCTCTCACCTGCAAACATCCACGGCATTTTTTTTCTTACCCCAACAACATTCTTGGGCACATCTACTAACATTTCCTCTATCTTCTGGACCAGGAGGTGTTTAAAGACAGAGTCATATTTTTGCATTCCTGACACTTACTATGATAACCAGGCAGATAATGAATGGATGAATGAATAAATAAAAACTACTAAAAACTAGGGTCTTCGAAAAAGAATGTACAGCAAGATTAATTAGTAATATTTCCTCAGTGCTTAGCAAAGCAAAAGGAATAAGGACAGTTCTCACCTTTTGACTTTTAATTTGTTCCACTACAACCATCACAGAGGGAAAAAGAAGCTGAAACTGCAAAGTAGAGAATAATTAGAAGGGTATGTAATCAAATGTAAGGGAAAAAAATCAACACAGGAAATGCTTTTGTTTCTAAAGAGTTCAACTTAAGATAAAACGGCAATACCAAAGAACAGTCAAGATCCAGTATCCTAAGGCAACTGGATGTGGAGGTTCACTGCAGATAGGAAGAGGACAGCAGAGAGAAGCAGTTTCTGTCTTTCTTTCTTTTTTTTTTTTTTTTGAGACAGGGTCTCACTCTGTCACCCAGACTGGAGTATAGTGGTGGGATCCCAGCTCACTGCAACCTCTGCCCCCGGATTCAGGAGATTCTCATGCGTCAGCCTCCCGACTAGCTGGGACTACAGGTGCACACCACCACAACCAACTAATTTTTGTATGTTTAGTAGAGATGGGGTTTCACCATTTTGGCCAGGCTGGTCTCCAGCTCCTGACCTCAAGTGATCCAACCGCCTCGGCCTCCCAAAGTGCTGGGATTAGAGGCATGTATCACCATGCCCAGTAGGGAAGCAGTTTCTTTTTTTTTTTTTTTGAGACGGAGTCTCGCTCTGTCGCCCGGGCTGGAGTGTAGTGGCCGGATCTCAGCTCACTCCGCCTCCCGGGTTCAGGCCATTCTCCTGCCTCAGCCTCCTGAGTAGCTGGGACTACAGGTGCCCGCCACGTTGCCCGGCTGGTTTTTTGTATTTTTTAGTAGAGACGGGGTTTCACAGTGTTAGCCAGGATGGTCTCGATCTCCTGACCTCGTGATCCGCCTGTCTCGGCCTCCCAAAGTGCTGGGATTACAGGCTTGAGCCACCGCGCCCGGCCGGGAAGCAGTTTCTATTTCTGAGGCTGGCATACTTGTTAATACTGATGTCAATATAGAGCAGTAATATTAGAATTAATATCAGACATTAAGTTTTAACTATATTTGGAAATCTTTAAACAGTTTTGATCTAGTAAAGCATACAAAATGCACAAAATATAAAATGTTAGGCGCTGAATCCAGAAGAAAAAAGTTCTCAAAAATAGTATCATAAATTAGATTATTCTAACACTATCAACAGATTGCAAGGCATTTGGTTATTTGGCCAGCATACCTGGTCTAGGGAGTAGTTGACATGTGATATGGAGAGATGGGGATCACCCAGGAACTGCAATAAAACAAGCCGTGATTAGGGCTCCACACAAAATATCTCAAATCTATTTGATCTACAAAAATGAGAAGAGAATCTCATGATGGGTTTAGTGTTAATTTTAGGCTATTGAGAACTGATAATTTAATCAGGTTATTAATCCTGATTTTCAGGCCATAAAGAAACCAAGCCAGGGCTCTTATAACTCACTAAAGAGTCTTTGCCACGATCTGTAAGCCACCCTGATCACAGGTTGGGCAATCACTGAGAGAACACTATCCCTTCCAGCCATATAGGAAATTGCTCACTCTTAACTACCTGACCTTATCAAAGGGCATTTCAGATTCAAGAACACGCCCTAATCTACTGTCCCAGAGATGTTTCCTGTATCCCCTCCTTCTTACCTCTTGTTCCAAATCAAGCAGTGCTTGGCGATAAGGCTGCAAAACAGAATCCAGCCCTGTGCAGAAGGCCCTCAGGTAGATTCCATGTAACCCACCTTGGCCCTGCTGAGATGGATGGTGATCCTGAAATCAAACAAAGAGAAGCCAACTTCTCAGCTCAGGCCCTGAAACCTGAGAAAGACATTATCAGGCTTGTTTCTTTTCAGAGTTATATAAACAAACCAATTACAGGCCTTGCCTTCACTTGACTATTTCCAGTGATGAGAAATCCATTACTTATTTCACATGAATTACCGATAAATTCACTGAAAGCTTAACATAGCTCCTGCCCTCTAGAGGTGTACACCCACCGAGAACAGGACCCACCTGTTGTTGCACATGGCCCGTGTACTGTTCAATGAACTCAGTGAAGCGAATATAGTCTGTGCCGAGCCGGCAGAGTCGATTCAGGACACTGGTCTCACTGGGGTGGAGGAAAGGGAAGTCCTGTGATACCTGTGGGAAGAGGAACACTGCCGAAAACACTGCCAGTCACTGCCTCAACTTTCAGGTGCTTCAAATGCTTCATACTACACACTTACCGTTTTCTTTCTCAAGATGTCCACTTAAAGGCGTTAAGTTCTGGATAACAATGTATTTCCAAACCATTTCAAAGGGGTTCCCTATCCCTGACCCAATTATTTGCTTCTTAAAATAGGTAACACACGCTAAATAATTTAAACAATACAAAATGGCGTACATTAAAAATAAGTCAAACACCCCAGAAGCAGCCGCTATTACCTACTTCTTAAGCAATCTTCTAGGGATGGTCTATAAGGATATGGGGTTTTTGACCTGGTTGCCACTAAGTTTCTTTAGCAATATTGCTCAAACGGGGGTCTGCAGACTCTATGGGTTTCTCAGACATATTCTTAGGATTTACAAATTCTCTTTTTTTTTTTTTTTTTTTGAGACGGAGTCTTGCTCTGTCGCCCAGGCTAGAGTGCAGTGGCCGGATCTCAGCTCACCGCAACCTCTGCCTCCTGGGTTCACGCCATTCTCCTGCCTCAGCCTCCCGAGTGGCTGGGACCACAGGCGCCCACCACCTCGCCCGGCTAATTTTTTGTATTTTTAGTAGAGACGGGGTTTCACCGTGTTAGCCAGGAGGGTCTCGATCTCCTGACCTCGTGATCCGCCCGTCTCGGCCTCCCAAAGTGCTGGGATTACAGGCTTGAGCCACCGCGCCCGGCCCAGGATTTACAAATTCTCTATAACAGTTTTCATTCCAGTAAAAATCTAAAATTAAACATACCACTATCTGTAAATGTACCTTATAACTGGCCATATAAATTTAGTGTCCATATTTGCATTTGTATTTTTAATTTAAATGAAAGCCAAATGATAGCCTAATATGCTATATATAAAGGTTTCACAGCAGTTCAGGTAGAAAATAGTAGTGGGAAAATATATTCCTTCAACCAACTTTTTAAAAACACTGTGGTAAAATACATATAACAAAATCTACCATTTTAGTTATTTTAAGTATATAGTTCAGTGGTATGAAGAACATTCACACTGTTGTACAACCATCACCACCATCCATCTCCAGAACTTTTCTGTTTGCCCCAAAGGAAATGCGGTATCCAGCCCCTGCCAAACACCACTCTACTGCCTCTGACTTTGACTACTCTAGTTACCTCATACAAGTGGAATCATTCAGGCCGGGAGTAGTTGCTCACGCCTGTAATCCCAGCATTTTGGGAGGCCGAGGCGGGTGGATCACCTGAGGTCAGGAGTTCAAGACCAGCCTGGTCAACATGATGAAACCCCACCTCTACTAAAAATATGAAAATTAGCCAGGCATAGTGGTGGGCTCCTGTAATGCCAGCTACTTGGGAGGCTGAGGCACGAGAATTGTTTAAACCCAGGAGGCAGAGATTGCAGTGAGCCGAGATTGCACCACTGCACTCCAGCCTGGGCAACAGAGCGAGACTTTGTCTCAAAAAAAGTGGAATCATTATTTGTCCTTTTGAGACTGGCTTATTTCAGTTCATCCATGTTGTAGCATGTGCCAGAATTTCTTTCCTTTTTAAGGCTGAACAATATTCCCTTGTATGTATATACCGCATCTCAATTACCTATTCGTCACTGCACTGACACTTGCTTCCACCTTTCAGCTATTGTGAATAATGCTTGGTGAACATGGGTGTACAAATATCTGTTGGGTCCTTGCTTTTACTTGTTTTGGGACATACCCTGAAGTGGAACTGCTAGATTATATGGGAATTTTATATTTATTTATTTATTTATTTTTTTAGAGACAAAGTTTCACTCTGTCACCCAGACTGGAATACAGTGGTGGGTTCATAGTCCACTGTAACCTCAAACCCCTAGGTTCAACCAGTTCTCCCACCTCAGCCTCCAGAATAGCTAGGACTACAGGCATGTGTCACCATGCCCGGCTAATTAAAAAAAATTTTTTTGTAGAGATGGAGTCTTGCTCTGCTGCGCAGGCTAGCCTCAAACTCCTGGCATTAACTGATCCTCTAGCCTCATCCTCCCAAAGTGCTGAAATCACAAGTGTGAGCCGCTGCGCCTGGCCTTTATTTAATTTTTTGAAGAACTGCCATACCATGTTCCATAATGGCTGTAACATTTTACATTTCCATTACTATATCCCAGGTACTGTGCTAATACTTTCAGACAAAAGAGTGAACAGAATCAGATGCAATTACTGCTCCAAAGGAACTCAGCGTATTATAAATGGATGGATATATAATATGGATTATATGTGGATGCCATCTTTACATGACAGTAAATGTGGTAACAAATAGGCAAAGAAAAATTTTTGTTACCGAGTCCATAGAAAATTGATTAGAGAGTCTCGCGATAACTGCGCAGGCGCGGACCAGAGCTCTCTTTTCTGAGCATCCGGCAAGATGGCAGAGGTAGAGCAGAAGAAGCGGACCTTCCGCAAGTTCACCTACCGCGGCGTGGACCTGGACCAGCTGCTGGACATGTCCTACGAGCAGCTCATGCAACTGTACAGTGCGCGCCAGCGACGGCGGCTGAACCCGGGCCTGCGGCGGAAGCAGCACTCACTGCTGAAGCGCCTGCGCAAGGCCAAGAAGGAGGCGCCGCCCATGGAGAAGCCAGAAGTGGTGAAGACGCACTTGCGGGACATGATCATCCTGCCAGAGATGGTGGGCAGCATGGTGGGCGTCTACAACGGCAAGACCTTCAACCAGGTGGAGATCAAGCCCGAGATGATTGGCCACTACCTGGGCGAGTTCTCCATCACCTACAAGCCCGTGAAGCACGGCCGGCCCGGCATTGGAGCCACCCACTCCTCCCGCTTCATCCCTCTCAAGTAGTGGCTCAGCTAATAAAGGCGCACCTGGCTCCAGTCAAAAAAAAAAAAAAAGGAAAATTGATTAGGAATCCAATTAATGTAGATTTTAATGATACAATGCTAATCACTTCTTCAAGTTAGTAACTTAAGAGGTTGCACAACATGGTGCTTAAGAACCTGGTCTCTGGAGCCTGACTGCCTGGGTTTGAATCCCTGAGTTGCCTTTACTTGCTTGAAAGCTTAGGCAAGTTACTATACCTGTCGGTGCCTCAGTTTTCATACCTATAAACTGAAGAAAATAACTGTGAGGATTAAATAAATTAATACATGTGTAAAGCACATGTCCCAAGCACACAGCCAGTGCTCACCACACATAAGCAATTTTATATTATTAACAAGACAGCTCTACCAGTTATCAAGTGATACTACTATTAAAATTGGCATTTGAGTGTTTCTTGTTGGCAGAGTTTTTGAAAAGTTCAATATCTAATTACTCTGAAACAGCACACAATATCTTGAAGTTACTGATACCATTCTATATAACATAGTTATATGAACAGGCTGAGAAATCCTGCATTAAAATAATGGTCATTTGAATTTATTGATTTGGTCGTTTTGTTTACTTTTAATTTATACAAATATTTGATTTTATAGTTAAGAGCATTATGCTTGAGTTTATAACTAGCTTATGTATATACATATTCAATATAATAAAATAATTTTCCTCCACACTTGGCACTCATGACAACTTTTCCCTTTATTCAAGTGTAAAAGACACTGCTCTGCAGAAAGTATGTAATACTTGCTGTCTTTGTCTTCTTTCCTTCCATCAATACCTAAACACCTGTTATGTGGCAGAAACTGTGCTAGGTGCTCCAGGTAGACGAATGAAGACCACTGTGGTCTTCGCTCCCAGGGGCAATCTATGTGGGAGAAAGACTAAAAACAGGTAACAACGATACATTATGAACTGTGACAAATCCTATTAGGGAAATAAACAAGTTGATGGAGAATAATGGCATCAGGGGAGGATGCTTAATTTAAAGATGTGCTCAGAGAAAGTTTTTCTGACAAAGTGACTTTAAAGCTGAGACCTTAAGGATGAAAAGGTAGACAATATCTGATTGAGAATTTTTCATAAGAAACAAAGGAAGGGAAAAGATGAATTGCTTGTTGCTGTCTCCCCCACCCCCTCCCTAGCTATCTTTCCTGTACTGTGTTATCTCTTTTTATTTTGGACCATCAGGCACCCACATACTTCCTGAATACTGTTCTCCTATATGCATGACATTGTACTAAGCTCTATGGAGAAAAGTGAAATACTGAATTAGTCTTCAAAGACCTACAGGTGAAAGATAATTCAAACTCCACCACACAAATCTTCACCTATTTTTTTCAAAAATTCACCTAAACTCTCAAACTCCAAATACACATTCATAAATAATAACGAAATGAATCTGTTTGATTGACAGGTTTTATAGACTAAGAATGTACCTTTTCTGCTCTTCCACAGTCTATTTGCCAATTCTTCTAAGAATAGGCGTGTCTTGGTGATCAGATGGACCTAGATTTCAATCTTGCCACTACCAGGACTGGCCAGCATAAAGTTCTCTGAGCTTCAGTTTGCTCATTTGGTAACTAGAAACAATACCTAAATGACTAAATTATTGAGAGCATAACACATTACTGGAAGCAGAAGCAGGTAAGAGTACTTCAAATACTGAAGCCAGACAGACCTGGTTCAAAACTAAGCTCTGTTAATTACTAGCTATCAGACCCCGATAGTTATTTAACATTCTAAACCTAGGTTAACCTGTAAAATGGATATAGATGGTTGTGAGGATTAAATAAGATAATGTATACGGAACATCATACATTCCTGGTTACACAAAGGCCCCCTACTAAGTGCTTTACCTAGTGCAGAAATTTCCTGGTAAAGGAGTAATGAGGGATACACCGCAGGCTCTTGATTTCATTTTTTCATTCAACAAACTTTACTGAGCGCTTACCAAGTGTTTGGGAGCTGTGTATTTGGCCCAGTCCTTGAAAACTCAAACAATGCACGTGTGAAAATAAATAGGAGAAAGTACCTCCCACACTTCTAAATCATTCCCCAGCAACTGTCACTCAGACACCTGGACCTCAGGCCCTTTCCTCGCCCCGCCACAGGCGGGGCTCTTCGAGGTCTGCCCTCCGTTTTCTAGCCTAGGCCCAGCCTCTCTAGGTGTCGCATCAGCCTTGACCCTAAGGGGCTGCCCTCCAGTCACCTGTCCAGGGACACGTCCCCAGCCCTGGAAGCCCCGCCCGCTAGGTCCCTCAGCCTAGTCCCCCAAGTGCTGACTCAGGTCCGCCGCTCCTGCATTCCGTGGTTCCCGCGCTCTGCGCCGGACAGTACCTGCAGGCCACTCCGCTTGTTCCAGGTGAAAATAGACCCAGGGTACCCGCTCAGAGCCAAGAGCAGTTCGTGGATCATTCCCACAGCGGACCTCGAGTCCCTGGATACTTCACCTCCTCCTCCAGCGCACCTCCAGGCGACCACGAGGGGAGTGCTTCCCCTTCCACACGCGCACCAGCCCCTGGGTCGGGCGGTTTGTGCCGAATCAACCCACCGAGACAATCGCTGCGGCGGAGCGGACGGGAAGCTGGGAAGGGGTCGCGGCTGAGTTCCGGAAGTTCGGAGGCTCCACTGGGCCCACCCGCTACTCCCGCCCAGGCTCCGTGGAGACTGAGTCGCGGGCGCAGCCCTCGCGCATGCGCCCTCGGTGCCCCGAGCCGCCCGCTCGGACTTCCGGTTTGGGAGCCTTACTTGGGAGGCTGGAGAGCCCGGGCCGGGGTCGGGGTTGGACCCCAAGTGGGTGAGACTGCCCCGGAGGCAAGGATGCGAGGGGGCTGAGGGGCAGCTCGAGAGGGAGATACTCCCAGGGGTGGGCTGGAGGGCGCCTTAGCCGGGTCAGAGGCCTCTGGAGGGACCGCACGACGGCTCTGGGTGACCCGGCCGGAGGGAGCGGAGACAAAAGAGGCCAGAATCCCGCAGTCGCCGCTCCTTGAGCTGAGAGCTCGGAGTCCGCGAACCGGCAGCACCTGGAGCCTCTGGCCGACTCCCGAGCACGTCCTCAGGAAGTCCGTTACTACTGCCCCTTAGACTCTCCAACGCAGTGTGACTCTCCCCAAGCCCACTCGGTCCTCGCTTTGGAGCCAAAACCAGCTTCTCTCCTTGCGCGAGGTTTTCCGACAGGTAGCTCCCTAATCCTTGCTGGGCAACTTCTACTTTTACGCGGGGAAAACAAAGACCCGAGATTCTGGACGTGATTTTTTGCCTGGGGTGGGCTTTGGGAGTTGTGCAGCCCGAGGGGGCGGGGCGGACACTGAAGGCCTCCGGAAGGACTGCGGAGGTACTGGGGGAGATGAGCTGCGACCAGCTGGACAGAGGCTTTTTGTTGCCTTCAAGCAGGATGGCGACTTGTCTTTAAATCCTCTCGAGCACCAGCTCTCCTATATGGTTCGGACTCACCGTGCAACATGGGGCAGGGAAATTAAATGGGATTGGATTTGGAGGAGGTGGGAGAGGGGCAGACATTAAGTAGTTTTATTTTCTGCTGCTTCCTGGGGCTGCCCTGAAAGTCAACCAGAAAAGCAGCTTTTGCAAAGTCTATTTACTGAAGATTGTGCTACCACAGAAGGCCACTCGGAGCACATGCGAAGGCAGGCCAGCTCTGGCAAGACTTTAGACATATGAATGTATTCCTTCTGCTAATAGTGCCATCTTTCTCTGCCCTAGGAAGAAACTCCTCTTACAGAGAGTCATCTGCAGGGGACTCTCCAAGGACATGGGAAGATAGATGTAAGCCCTGGAACCCAGACTCTTAAGTGGAGGGAAGCTGTTTTCTGCTGTTAATGATGGCCAAATCCGCTCTGAGAGAGAATAGCACTAACTCTGAGAGCTTCCGACAGCGTTTCAGGAGATTCCATTACCAGGAGGTGGCTGGGCCGCGGGAGGCTTTCAGCCAACTCTGGGAACTTTGCTGTCGGTGGCTAAGGCCGGAGGTGCGCACCAAGGAGCAGATTGTAGAACTGTTGGTGCTAGAGCAGTTCCTGACCGTCTTACCTGGGGAGATCCAGAATTGGGTACAGGAACAATGTCCAGAAAATGGAGAGGAGGCAGTGACTCTCGTGGAAGATTTAGAAAGAGAGCCCGGAAGACCTGGATCTTTGGTGAGAAGGGAGGGGGAATTCAAAAGTGTGATACTGGGAAGGGGCAAGGGTGGAGGGCTAAATTAAGATATAGACAGGCTTAAACAGGGACACAGTCTCCCTTGGTGATGCTTATACTTCTGGTCTGGTATACGTCACTTTTTCAGATAGTACTTGTCTGGAGATGCTGCCTGGGTGTACCTTCACCTACCCTGTCACAATGAGTTTTTCCTAGTTTCACAGTTTCTTAATAGGGAAGAAAGGGGATTTTTTTTTTCCAGCCTGTAGGTGGGTTTACTCTTTTGATCGTTTTCTTCTGGAGTTTCAGCTGCTTTAAGCTAATGGCAATGGAATAAGATCCTTGTTCGCTTTAACCTCCCCCACCCCTACAACCCTGGCCACGGGTATTAAATAATCTCCTCTGGGAATGCCCCTCATTATGATCTTGCAGTGACAATTAACGGGGGTTGTTTCTAGGTCACAGTCTCTGTGAAGGGGCAGGAAGTGCGCTTGGAGAAGATGACACCCCCGAAATCATCACAAGAGTTATTAAGTGTTCGGCAGGAGTCAGTGGAACCCCAGCCCAGGGGTGTACCCAAGAAAGAGAGGGCAAGAAGCCCAGACCTGGGACCACAGGAGCAGATGAACCCAAAGGAGAACCTCAAACCTTTTCAAAGGAGCGGTGAGGAGTAGATTGCTATGGGAAGATAGACTGCTATTCCAAGTTGGGAAGTAGGGTTGGGGATAGTGAGTGGGTAAGGGATTTCAGGAGTAAGTGGAAATTGCAGGATATGTGGTTGTTGACATGTAGTTTAGCCCTGTGGTATTCTTATATCACCTCTTGATAAGTCCACAAGAGAATGGCTCCCTAGTTTTTATCAGAAAGAACTTGGAATTATTTTATTTCCTCTTGGTAACGATGATAGTAGATCATTATTTTCTAGATAAAAATTCTTTTCTATACTTGAAGGCACATCTTCCTTTTGGTTGTTTTCTGTCTTCAAATTAAACTGTATTTGTTACCTTAAATTTTACCCCCAGAAGATCCATTCTTTAAACCTAAGTTTTTGTTGCTCTCTACTGGAACCTTTAAGTTCTCCAAATATCATGTTAATTGTGGGGAACTAAATTATGTGTATTATTTTCCTGAAAGTCTGTTAAAAGCTAAGTAAGAATTTTACTTCAGAATCTTGCAATGTCTTGTATCAGTATAGCCCAAGCTGTGATACTTTTTTGTTCACCTGGTAACTTCCAGGACTCTGATAACTTTCCCCAATGCCTTTATACCTAGTTGATTATTCTTGTACTTGATTTTTGTAGAACTTTTTTCTTCTTTGTAGTCTATTGATCATGTTCTATGCTTTTTTCTGTTACCATTTCACTTAAAATTTGTTGAGGTTGTTTTGAATTCTGATCTTATCATCCAAGACAACAGCCTTCTCAGCCAGTTTGGTAATGGTCTGTTTAGTCACCCAGATGAAATCCCTGAATCTTACACACAGACTTGGAGAGTTCATTAGTTTTTGAACACCTATCAAGGTGCTCAACACCCTGCAGGGTACTCTGCAATAAGAAAATGTGCCTATCCTGAACTTAAAAACGTGATTGAGAACACAACAGCTAACTCTTTAAGTATGGGCCGAACTGAACTGTACTGAAACAGTGCCAGACAATGACTTGCTTAATTGTGTGAGTACCGTATGGGTTTGGCAGAGTGGAAGATGAGGGAGGGCTATAGGTAAGGCTTCTTGAGGGCACTGGGAAATACAGCCTCTTGAAGGATGGGCTGAAATTGGATAGGAGGGAATTAAAGGCACAGAGTGGTGAATAATAGTGTGCTGTGTTCTGGAGGGAAGAGTCTGACAGGAATGGGTATGGTAGGCATTAAGGTTAAGGTTCACTAGGGTAGCATGTGCACTGAGGAAGCAAGAGCCTGCAGTTAGGTAGAACAGTGACTGCTGCAATTATCGGGGTGTGAGAGGATAAGTAGTCTGGACTTGGATGGTGGCAGTAGGAATAGAGAGGAAGGACTACTAAGGTAACCACCTTTAGAACTTGGTGACTGACTGTGAAGGAAACAGATAAGTTAAAGACAATCTTCTCTTGCCTCCCCCCGAAATCACTCCAAGTTTAATTCTGTAGCCCCAAGTGAAGAACAATTATTCCCAGCAGTACTAGAACCTGCCTACAAATAGGAGAGTTAGGGAGCAACTTGGAATAGGATTATCTGCTCTGAACATACAACAGAATCCTTTCCTCTCTTGTCACCCTGCTCTGGAAAATAAAACATTTCTCATCTTTTGAGGTTTCCTGTATTTTCCCCACTTTTTTCAACCCACTGAACTTTCTGAAAACATTGCCCTAGAGACTTTGTTTATAATCCTCTTGGATGAAAAAGGCAGGCCTGAATTTCAAGATTTTTGTGATAATCAGTCCAAACTATGACACCTTTTGTTTGCTTCCCTGCAAGCAGGATTTCCATTTCCTCAGTCCGGTGTGGTCTCCAGGTTGGAGCAAGGAGAGCCATGGATCCCAGATCTGCTGGGCTCCAAGGAGAAAGAACTTCCAAGTGGCAGCCACACAGGAGACAGACGGGTGCATGCTGATCTGTTACCATCCAAGAAAGATAGAAGAAGCTGGGTGGAACAGGATCACTGGAGTTTTGAAGATGAGAAGGTGGCAGGTGTGCACTGGGGCTATGAAGAGACCAGAACGCTTCTCGCAATTCTCAGCCAGACTGAGTTTTATGAGGCTCTCAAAAGCTGTCATAAGAACAGCCAAGTGTATGGGGCTGTGGCTGAGCGGCTCAGGGAATATGGCTTCCTCCGGACCCTGGAACAGTGTCGGACCAAGTTCAAGGGTCTCCAGAAGAGCTATCGGAAAGTCAAGAGCGGCCACCCACCTGAGACCTGCCCCTTCTTTGAAGAAATGAAAGCCCTGATGAGTGCTCAGGTCATTGCCCTGCCCAATAATGGCCTGGAAGAAGCAGCCTCTCACTCTTGCCTGGTGAGCAATGATGCTAAGACTGAGGAGCCAAGGCGCAGGGGCTGGCATGAGGAGGGAGCAGAAGAGGCTGTGGCTCAGGAGTCTGACAGTGATGACATGGATCTAGAGGCGACCCCCCAGGACCCCAACTCAACTGCAGCTATCGTGTTCAGAAACCCAGGTGGTAAGAAGCTTTTCTTCTTGGAGTTTTAGAATTCGACTTGGGGAACAAAGAGACTGGATGTGGGGTCAGAAGGCTTAATGTTACATGCCAGCTTTGCCACTTAGGGAACAAAGAAGTGCTTCTCAATTCTCTGTGTGTATTTCATTCTATTTTATGGGAAAATCAGTGAGATAATTGGGAATAAATTTAGATTTTTAAAAGAAATACACTCAGAAAATTCACAGTCCTGAGAAGGAGTATCATTCCTTCCATTTCTTTACTAAACTATTTTTTCCCTGATTTTAAAATCATTGCAGGCTCACTGAGAAAACTGTGGCATGATACTATCTTTAAGTAGAACCAGTATTTATTGAGTACGTCATATGAACTGGATATTTTACATATTTTATCTTTTACTTCCCCAAATCTCAAAGTCAGTTTATTATATCCATTTTTACTTAGAATAGCACAGTGAAGAATTGTCCAAAGTTGGGGAAACATTTTTTTATTTAAAAATTTTAAAATATATTTAAAACAGAGACAGGGTCTTGCTGTGTTGCCCAGGCTGGTCTCACTGGATTCAAGCAGTCCTCCCACCTCAGCCTTCTGAGTAGTTAGGACTACAGGTGTGAGTCACCACACTCAGCTGGGAACATCTAAGTTTCCTCTGAAATTCATAGTATACATTGGCATTTTAACAGGATTGAGAAGTCCTACAGTGAGAAAGCTTGTTTAACACTCTATTTAAATATTCTTGCCTAAGGAATCCTTAAAGTGTCACTTACTACCATTAATGTAATTGGTCCAACTATGCTGTTATGGAAAGAGCACCAAAGTATGACTCAGGAGGCTCAGATTCTAATCCTGATGACCACTAATAACTGGGTGACCTTGAACAGTTATCTAACCATTCTAAGCTTCCATTTCCTCAAGCATAAAATAGGGCAAAGCAGGAGGACTACATCGCTAAAGTTGCAGTGTCTTTTCCTTTTTTTTTTTTTTTTTGAGACGGAGTCTCGCTCTGCCGCCCAGGCTGGAGTGTAGTGGCCGGATCTCAGCTCACTGCAAGCTCCGCCCCCCGGGTTTACGCCATTCTCCTGCCTCAGCCTCCCAAGTAGCTGGGACTACAGGCGCCCGCCACCTCGCCCGGCTAGTTTTTTGTATTTTTTAGTAGAGACGGGGTATCACCACATTAGCCAGGATGGTCTCAGTCTCCTGACCTCGTGATCCGCCCGTCTCGGCCTCCCAAAGTGCTGGGATTACAGGCTTGAGCCACCGCGCCCGGCCTTCCTTTCTGTTTTTTATGACATGCATGATCTTACTTTAGTTCTGTTCTAGCTTTCTGATCTTTGTGTCTTCTGCTTTTTCATTTCTATTTTTCTTCTTGTTTTCTTCATTCTCTTTTTCCTTTTTTGTTGTGGACACAAATATATGTAGATTAATTAAACGTGGCACATGTGCTAAATGTTATTTTCGTTATCTTTGTTCTCTCACTTTTTTTTTTTTTTTTTTTTTGAGACAGAGTCGCTCTGTTGCCCAGGCTGGAGTGCAGTGGTGTGTTCTCATCTCACTGCAACCTCCGCACCCCCAGTTCAAGTGATTCTCGATTCTCATGCCTCAGCCTCCCAAGTAGCTGAGACTATAGGTGCACACTACCATGCCTGGCTAATTTTTCTGTGTTTTAGTAGAGACGGGCTTTCACCATGCTGTCCAGGCTGGTCTCAAACTCCTGGCCCCAAGCGATCCACAGGGATTACAGACATGAGCCACTGTGCCTGGCCAGCTTCTTTTTTTATATGGCTAAACAGAATTTGTAAATAAAGGTCTCTGTGAAATTGCTAAAGGAGATAAAGAAGCAAAACATTTTATACTGAGTTTGTGAGTTTTGGCAACATGAAGTATTTTTACTTTTTCATCTAGGAGCCTGAGCTTAGGTGAATTCTTTTTTTTTTTTTTTTTTTTTTTTTTGAGACGGAGTCTTGCTCTGTCGCCCAGGCTGGAGTGCAGTGGTGCAATCTCGGCTCACTGCAACCTCCGCCTCCTGGGTTCACGCCATTCTCCTGCCTCAGCCTCCCGAGTAGCTGGGACTACAGGTGCCCATCACCTCGCCCGGCTAGTTTTTTTGTATTTTTAGTAGAGATGGGGTTTCACTGTGTTAGCCAAGATGGTCTCGATCTCCTGACCTCATGCTCCATCAGCCTCGGCCTCCCAAAGTGCTGGGATTACAGGCGTGAGCCACCATGCCCGGCCGCTTAGGTGAATTCTCATGATGCAGATGATAGGACTGAGGAATTCAGGCTGTAAAGTTCTGGATTAAGTGGTGCTGAAATTTCTCTTCTGGTGGCAGGTGTACACTGGGGCTATGAAGAGACCAAGACTTACCTTGCAATTCTTAGTGAGACCCAGTTTTATGAAACCCTCCGGAACTGTCACCGCAACAGCCAGCTGTATGGAGCAGTGGCTAAGAGGTTACGGGAATATGGCTTTCTTAGGACCCCGGAGCAGTGTCGGACCAAGTTTAAAAGCCTGCAAACCAGCTATCGGAAAGTTAAGAATGGCCAGGCACCAGAGACCTGTCCCTTCTTTGAAGAGATGGATGCTTTGGTGAGTGTCCGGGTTGCTGTCCCATCCAATGATGGCCAGGAAGAAACAGCTTCTTGCCCCATCCAGGGGACCAGTGAGGCCAAAGCTCAGAAGCAAGCCGAGGAGGTAGATGAGACCACAGAGGAAGATTCTGATGATGAAGAAGATACCGAGATACTCCCAGGGGCTGTCATAACCCGTGCTCCAGTGTTATTCCAGAGCCCCTGTGGTAAGATTCTTTCACTGTTATGGTATAAATAACAAAGGGAAAGACAATGGGACTTAGGAAAAATATCAGATTGAGAAGAACTGGTCTCTACACCCAGCTTTCAGGATTCTTCTTGTGATTACCCATATTTCTTGTCTATTAAAGCAGCTCACTGAGGGGATATAAATTATTTATGTGACTTGCCTCCTTTCACTAGAGCATCAATCTGAGATGGCTACACATTGTAAATCTGCTGTGATTTATTCATGAACTGCTAGGTTTCCAGCCAGTTTACCAAGCAGGGATTCTGAAAGCTCACATTTCTCAAGTAGCATGTCATGTACCCCATAGTAGGATGAAGTTGATTTTAAAAGTTCATTCTCTTTTATGTAATGTTTTCTTCTAGTTTCAGCTCATATACCAGCTGTATGTCTGCTTTATTCACATTTATGAAAACCCGGTAACTCTTCTTCACTTTTACGAATCTGAGGTTCCTGAGAGAACTGACCCTTTGAATCTTAGTTGCTAGATAAGAAAAAAATACTTCACAAGGGCTTCCCTCCTTGTGAGAAGAATTCTAATTTCAGAGTCACATAGGTGTATGTATGTGAATCCGGGCTCTGTTGTTTATTAGCTAAGTGACTTAGAGAAAGTTACTTAAGTCTGGGCATGGTGGCTCACGCCTGTAATCCCAGCATTTTGGGAGGCCAAGGCTGGCGGATCACCTGAGGTCAGGAGATGGAGGCCAGCCTGGCCAACATGGCGAAACCCCATCTCTACTAAAAATACAAAAAATTAGCCAGGTGTGGTAGCGCATGCCTGTAATCCCAGCTACTCAGGAGGCTGAGGCAGGAGAATCGCTTGAACCTGGGAGGCAGAGGTTGCAGTGAGCCAAGATTGTGCCATTGCACTCCAGCCTGGGCAATAACAGTGGAAAAAAAAAAAAGTTACTTAACCCCCAAGTTTGCTTATATATTAAGATGTACCTCACAGGGTTGATGTAAATGAGGTACTGTGCACAGTGCCTGGCACATAGTAGCCATTTAATAAATAATAGTTTTCATTTTCATAAGCCTTTAAGATCAGCATTCTTTAATGGTGTTCCCTGGAATATCAATTCCATGGGGTATTAATATATTCTACTAAAAAATAACTTCTAGGTTTGGGAAGATGGTAAATACCCCTCTTGGAGGCTCACAATACATATTCACATATTTAAGCATCTAAGATTTATTTAATCTAGTGACTATTTCATGAAATATCTCATAAGACTAGGCTTCTGGGTGGAAATACTGTCTCAGGAGGTACAAACATGGGCTGATACTCAACATGCTTTTACTCCTACATTAAGAATAGGGAATATGGGATTCAGAGTTTACCTGAAATATCTGAATAATTGCAAATTTGCATAGCCTAGGCCCAAATAAGCCAGGCATTTGGTTCTTAAGACCTTTTGGTTCTTTGAAAGACACTACATATTTTTATATCCTGTTTTTACTTCCAATGTATATTGGAATGTGAGGGGAAGGGGACTCATGAAGCTCCTCTGGATATAAAAGTTTCCAAAAATGTTTTCCTGAGCATGTCCTTCTAAACCTTTTAGTTACTGGTGAAGAACATGAATAAGAATACTATGACAGACCCGAGATGTGGCAAAAATACGTATTAGAAAGTGTCTTTCCTGTAGAAACATGGAAATTATTTTATCTAAAACCTGGTGAATTTTCTGTGCAATACTGAGAGGATTTTCCAAAGATCCTAGGTGACCAAGAGGAGTTAAGAGTATATATTAATCAGACCCTATGTAGATGAGAAGCACATGATAGGTTAACGAGTAGAGAAGTAAAACATTGGGATTTTAATAAGATAATGGTAGTTATTTGGGATCTAGGGCTCCCTAAATTTTATCTTTAATCATCTGGTGTAATGCTTGTTTTTCCCAAGTTTTACATTCCTGTGGCACATATTAAGAAAATAGATGACTTCTAAAATTCTATTTTACATCAGGTTTTGAAGCTGGATTTGAGAATGAAGATAATTCAAAATGGGATATTTCTGAGGAAGTACAGTTGCATAGGACATTACTTGCAAGGTCTGAAAGGAAAATTCCTCGGTATCTTAATCAAGGTAAAGGCAATGAGAGAGACTGTAGATCAGGAAGACAGTGGGTGAAGACCTCAGGGGAGAAAAGAGGAAAACTGACATTCCCAGAGAAGAGCTTAAGTGAAGTCTTAAGTCAACAGAGAACTTGCTTGGGAGAGAGATCATATAAACATCTCAAATACAGCAAAGGCTTTGGTCCGAATTCCCTTCTCATGCATCAGGAATCCCACCAGGTGGAAAATCCATATAAATGTGCTGATTGTGGGAAAAGCTTCAGTCGGAGTGCACGACTCATTAGACACCGGAGAATCCACACTGGAGAGAAACCTTATAAATGTCTTGACTGTGGAAAAAGTTTCCGTGACAGTTCAAATTTCATCACCCATAGGAGAATCCACACAGGAGAGAAACCTTATCAATGTGGTGAGTGTGGGAAACGCTTCAATCAGAGCTCAAGCCTTATCATTCACCAGAGGACCCACACAGGAGAAAAGCCCTATCAATGTGAAGAGTGTGGAAAAAGCTTCAATAACAGTTCTCATTTTAGTGCACACCGGAGGATACACACAGGAGAGAGACCCCATGTGTGTACTGACTGTGGAAAGAGTTTCAGTAAGAGTTCTGACTTACGTGCACATCATAGAACCCACACAGGAGAGAAACCCTATGGGTGTCATGACTGTGGCAAGTGCTTCAGTAAAAGCTCTGCCCTTAATAAGCACCGAGAAATCCATGCACGGGAAAAGCTTCTGTCACAGTCAGTACCTAAGTAAGCCCCTGAGGATATATAAAGGAAAGAGGCTCAATAAATGTATTGTTTAGAAAGTCTTCCAGTAGTGAGATCCATCTCCTATTCTGTGTCCAGCTAGCTTAGGAAATTCTCTAGGATTTATGCCACTGTTCCTTGTTTTTCCTGATCTAGAGTCAAATCCCCAAGGCAGTCTAAAGAGTGAAAGGAAGATTTTAGTCCCTCTCCTTGCCTGCATCTGAATTGATGGATAACATCTTTTCCCTCTCAGTGCCTATGGTGTTCCCTTAATATAAGCAGAGAGGACATGGTAGCAGATCCTATGAATTTGATAAGCATCCTTCTTTACTCATTCTGTCATTCAGCTGCACTTTGACAGGAAAAACCCATTACATTTCAAGAAGAAGTTGTGAGACTTTGCTCATTAGGTGGGTCTAGCTCTTTTTTTTTTTTTTTTTTTTTGAGACGGAGTTTTGCTTGTTGCCCAGGCTGGAGTGCAATGGCACGATCTCGGCTCACTGCAACCTCTGCCTCCCAGGTTCAAGTGATTCTCCTGCCTCAGCCTCCCAAGTGGCTGGAATTACAAGCATGCGCCACCATGCCCAGCTCATTTTGTATTTTTAGTAGAGATGGGGTTTCTCCATGTTGGTCAGGCTGGTCTCAAACTCCCGACCTCAGGTGATCCGCCTGCCTCTGCCTCCCAAAGTGCTGGGATTACAGGCGTGAGCCACCGCACAGGGCTTTTTTTTTCGAGATGGAGTCCCGCTCTGTCGCCCAGGCTGGAGTGCAGTGGCATGATCTCGGCTCACTGTAACCTCTACCTTCTGGGTTCAAACAATTCTTCTGCATCAGCCTCCCGCGTAGCTGGGATTACAGCTGCCTGCCACCACACCTGGCTAATGTTTGTATTTTCAGTAGAGATGGGGTTTCACCATGTTGGCCAGGCTGGTTTTGAACTGACCCTGTGATCTGCCTGCCTAGGCCTCCCAAAGTGCTAGGATTACAGGTGTGAGCCACCGTGCCCGGCCCAGCTCTTCTTTATACAATAATTGAAATGCTAACATGAATGACTCTTCCTGCTCACTTAAACCTGTGCTCAAAATGACATATTTGTCAGGCACCCTCTTCATTTACCTTAAAGAAGGAGAGTTTAATGTCCATCTTTGATTCTGCCCTATGAATCGTCTTGTCAAGAACAGGTGTTTTTATGCAGAAACAATGAAAACCTTATACTGAAGTATGAACCCTGGATTTCTTAGTTTCTTCCGAGTCCTAGAAGAAGGGTTGGAATAGAATAATACATTTACAGGATTTAGTTTGGTTTCCTTTCTGTCCAGTCTCATCTGAACTTCATCTATCCCTTGTGGTCCAGAAGTTCCACAGAGCAAGGCAGCTGGAAGTGGTGACAGGTAAAGCAGTTAAAGCTGCCAACAGGAACTCATCCATATTCCACACACCTAGTATAGTGTTACGCCCTCCATGGGCACTTCCCTGCAATAAGTAGAAGCCACTGCCACATTCCCACGTATTGGGAAAATGGACTACTGTGTGCGAACAGGCCCTTCACCCTAATAGCGGGGAAGATGGATTGTCTTTGGCCAGTGGAGCTGCCAATCTAGACATACACATTCCGCTGAATACAATTAAAAGCAGTTCTTTAAATGCAAATGTAATTACTCATCTTTATGATACAATAGTATTGAATTAACTGCCCATATATTCATAGTATGATGAGCCCTGTATAGCACAAGGTCAGCAGGTCGTCTCCTTGTCCTTACAATCTAAAGCAGATGACACTGACATGGACAAGCAAGTGCACATGCATAGTTGCAGCAGTTTTAGAGAAATATAGAAAGCTAGGTAGCAACACTATGCATAAATGTTGCGGTCCAATGCATTAGTTTGCTGTAACAAAAATCCAGGAGGTATTTTCTTCTCTTTATTCAGGAAGGCTTCATGAAGCAGGAAGTGTTTAAAGGAGGGAAGGTTACTGGTTAAATTAGGACAGGAAGAACTTTCCATAACTAGTTGCAAAATTGAGTGTTGGGTGGGTTGAGGAATGGGAAAATGGGGGAGCAAGGTGTTTTATGCAGATGGAACAAAAGGCAAAGGATATACTGTAAGGAAGGCCAGATAAAGCTTGGAGTAGCATGAGAACTTGAGGAATAGTATGATATGGGCTGTGCAGCAGGCAGAGAGAATCACCTTAGCTGAAACATGGGTGTTAGGAGCAGACCATGAGGTGGCAGACCCATCATCTATGGTAAATCAGGTACTATGCTATAACTATTGATAAGAAAACAGCTGACTGACACTGGAAGAATAAGCAGTTTAAGGGGACTAGCTCCGATGGGAGACAAAGGTCAGAAATCGTAGTAACTGATGAAGATATTTTGATGAGCAGGTGAGAAGAAAGATAAACATGGCCAGATGGCCAAGGCCTGGGATAAATAGCCGTTTCACATTCAATTAGAATTCTGTGGCTGGAATAAGATCGGGGAGAGCAGCAGGAAGATACAGTATTCTATAATTCATAGCTTGTTGTATTAGAGATTAATTAGGATTCTACTGTTGAATCTTAGTACAAAAAAGTCTAATATTTATTAGGAATTAAGGGAAGATGGTATTTCTGTTATGTTGCCTAAGCAGACAGGAAGCTATAAGAAACCAGTGCCTCAGGATCTGAGATGATTTAGGAAGTATGCTGTAATGTCAAAAAAATATATATATATATATTGCCTTTAGTATATCTATGTATAGTCTTGTGGGAAAAGCATTGGTTAAGGTGTCAACAGATATTCTGGTTCCAGATGTCTTGTGTGTAAGTTAACCTGCTTCCATTTCCCTTTCTGTAAAGCAAAATAATGTTTACACCTAATCTGTCTCTCAGGGATACCATATTAATAAAAATTATGTCCATAAAGTGCCTGGTGTTTCTTCAAGTGTGTGTGTGCGTGTATATAAGTATATATATATATACACACACACACAAATTACAATCAAGTTGTGGATGGTAGGTAAAGATCAGTCTTTCTTTTTTTTTAGCTCCCTGTGTGGGTTTACTAGAAGTATGTTTATCTGAATCTTTATATTCTAGAAAGAGGAGTAAGTCAGATTGTGGTAAAAGGGGAATTAGAATGCAAATCCTTCCTCTGTACCTCTAGCTATATCCACAATAAATTAGGACCCAAGATAACTGGGCATGCAGAATCTTATTTTTTAAATTTTTATTTATTTTATTTTTTAGAGACAGGATCTCACTCTGTTGCCCAGGCTGGAGTGCAGTGGTGCCATCATAGGTCACTGCAGCTTCAAATTCCTGGGCTCAAGTGATCCCCAGCCTCCCCAATAGATGGGACTACTGGCATAAGCCACCACACTCAGCTCATTTCTTAAAGTTTTGTATTGATGAGGGGGTCTCTCTATGTTGTCCAGGCTGGTCTTGAACTCCTGGCTTCAAGTGATCCTCCTGCCTCAGCCCCCCAAAGTGCTGGGATTACAGGCATGAGCCACAGTAACTAACTCAGCTGAGTCTTACTTTAAAAGACCCAGAACCAGCTGGGCGTGGTGGCTTATGCCTGTAATCCCAGCAGTTTGGGAGGCCGAGGCAGGTGGATCATGAGGTCAGGAGTTTGAGACCAGCCTGGCCAAAATGGTGAAACCCCCATCTCTACTAAAAAATACAAAAATTAGCTGGGTGCGGTGGCGGGCGCCTGTAATCCCTGCTACTCGGGAGGCTAAGGCAGGACAATCACTTGAACCTGGGAGGCAGAGTCTGCAGTGAGCCAAGATCATGCCACGGCATTCTAGCCTGGGTGACAGAGCAAGACTCCGTCTCAAAAAAAAAAAAGACCCAGAACCAACACTCCAAACTCCAGATGAAAAGAATATGCAGAAGGAATAGGGCAAGGGCCAACTTGCTTACCAGGTAAAAACCCAGTTCATCTCAAACTACCTCACAAACCATTACATGCTGCCCAACCTGCCATTCCTCAGGATGGAAGCAGCAAAACATATCTTCAAACTTTCTAAGAAACCAAGCCCACTGTTGGGCATCTCTGCACCTCTAACTTTTTAACATCAGTAAAGCCTTTGTGGGAGAGATGGGGTGGCATATGCAGCAAAGGAAGCAAAAAATGTGTATTAGCAGAAACTGGACAATCCTGTTCACATCAGTTGTTTCCTTAGCGCCATTACTTTTCTTTTCCCCATACTATCATTTTTTCCTTTTATTGTTTGTTCTCTATGGCCAATGCCATAGAATGTAACATGTTTTTGCCATTCTCACTTATTGTAATCTGAATGTAGACTCTTGAGTCTTGTCAACGTAGTATAGCACTATTTTTACGGTGACCAGGTAAGAACGGGAAGATGAGGTAAGATTGTAAAGATACATCAGTTCTTTCCCCGTTATTCAATTCAAAATCCAAAACAAAGACTTTACTCCTATACACTCAAATAGCTATGTAATGACATGCATGTCTCAAAAGTTTTGACATATAAAATGTTATGTAGAATTCTTTGAAACCATGGTGCTTAAAGTACCAGGTGTGTGTGTGTATTTTTTAAGAGCTTAAATTCTTCCTCTCCTACCACACCCAACATGGTGCTCTTTTAGAAACAAAACTTTGGAACAACTAGAAGTCAGGTTCAAGACTAGAAACAGAAGTCCAATGTACCTCAGAGCTCAAAAAGGCTCTGGAGAGCAGAACTTCACTGTGGTCAAAGAGTAAAGTAAGAATATTAAAAATAAAATACATTGATTCCCAGTTGACTCAGTTCAACCTGTATAACCCAATAGATAAATCAGGGAAGTAATTTTAAAGTCTTCCATAATTAATGAGTTCCTCAAATTATTTAAGTAGAATTTAATTTACAAATATTTTATTGACATCTTTGTTAAATATAGTACAGAAACCAAAGATACTCACATCATTGTACACAGTGAGGTCTATATTCCAGTAACTCATGCTGTGAGTCACCAAGCACCTGAATATTTCTTAGGCCTCACATATTTTTGGTTGCCCAAAGTTGGCATTTAAGAGTTTTTAACAGATAATTGCAGGAGCAACATTTACAGAGACTAGGCCAAATTCTAATGAACTTAGTGCTCTTGATGTGGAACTAGTGTAGGCAAAATGAAGCTGCATTCCAGGTCAGTCCCATAACACTTCACCTCTGGGTTCATTTATGTACAGATAAGACACAAGCTATATATGGTCTTAGCAACACAGAGAGTGAAAATAGCAGCTATGGTGGTGACCAGATAAGTCTGGGATGGGGCTTTGAAGATGCAAATGGTATACATGTACAGGGTTACCTGGTATTAACAGTAGGGAGCAGGCGTACTTTCCAAAATGCTAGATCACTGAAGGAATCCAGGAAATAAGGTTTCAGGAGTCTATTCCAATCTACATACACTGTATACAGTTTTCGTAACTTTTAATCTTGATATAATTTCAAACTTACAGAAAAAGTTCCAAGAGTACAAGAAACTCCTGTATACCTGGATTCACCAACTATTTATATTTTGCCTATTTGCTTTTCATTCTCTACGTATGTGAATGTGTGTGTATATATACTTTTTAAAAATTTTTTTGAAATAGGGTCTCACTCTGTCACCCAGACTGGAATGCAGTGATCTGATCATGGCTCGCTACAGCCTTGACTTCCTGGGCCCAAGCCATCCTCCTACCTCAGCTTGTTGGGTAGCTAGGAATTCCGGCATGTGCCACCATGCCTGGCTAAGATATTTTATTTTATTGTTATGTTATGTTATGTTATGTTATGTTATGTTATGTTATGTTATG